>NT_166524.1:1524016-1631927 GCF_000002855.4 Aspergillus niger
CCCCCCCCAGAAGAAATTAACAGCTAATTCCATGTTACAGAAGTTCAAGGTGCGCATCGAGGACCCCCCGCGACGAAGACACATGGTCTTCCTGGGAGGTGCCGTCCTCGCCAACCTGGTAAGCTTCTTCACTTCTTCCCTCCTTCCCCTGTACACCCGTTTTCCTGTTCGCAAGTCACACCATAGCTAACATAATTACCTAGATTGCCGACAAGGAGGACATGTGGGTTACCAAGCAAGAGTGGCAGGAACAGGGTGCACGTGCCCTGGCCAAACTCGGCCCTAGATAGTTTTTCTCTTTCATTCAGTACATACGTTGTATATTTCATTTCAACCTGACCTACCACCTATTACTACCTACCATCTATCGGGAGTTCTTCGCCCTCCTTGCGAGTTGAACCAAAACGCCTCCATCTTACGCATTCCCCGAGCAGCCTCTGTCCCCACCCCCTCCTTCCTTACCCAGATGCTCTATTCTCATAGCTCCCGTCTTTTGTTCAAATACTACGTACATACTATTACAGGTTTTTCTGGTGTGTCGGGGAGATCAAGTGAAGTAAGGTCCGGCTTGAAGTCATGTCATCTAGTATGTAAACAAAGAAGGGATCGAACTTCAGCTGTCTTGTATGTTTACTTCTTGTCATATCTAACTGCTCATTACGCCACTCCTTACAACCAGTTGGTGTCCTTTAGTAAATAATCTCAGACAAAAGTAACCGGAGATCATTACGACGAAGAGAATCAGCACGGCGTGGGGACTTTTTATAATTCAGTAGTACAACTAACCCGAAACCGTTTCCTCCCAAGTCTATATCTTTCTATATACTGTAGTAACAAAAGTGTGAAAGTACTCCTAATAAATGCATATACACAGATGAAGGCAACCGATATCAGAAAGCTATCAATCGATCCGCGCGACCAATAGAAACAACACAAAACTCCACCAGTGGGTAGGAAGGGGTTATATATATATCCCGTCTAACAAGTGATGTCTATTCATCGATGTCGGACTCGGATTGGTCATTTGCCATGCTCTTCTTGCGCTCTTCGTTCATTTCTCGGTATGTGCTCCAGCTTAGCAGGAAGAAGGCCCCAATGATAAGAATACCGCCAATAATGGCCGCAGCGGAAGGGGGCTGACCGGTCCGGAGCCAGTCGGCGATGGCGACGAGGAAGATGGTAAGCAGTGCTGCCACAGATGAGAGGACGGGGGAGGTGAGCGAGATGAGAACTAGGAATGAGCCGGAGAATGCTAATTCGAGGAAGGGTCGATTAGCATAATTACTTGACGTTATACGTTAGTGGAGATCAGGGCTGCAAGACTTACTAGCATTAGCAAGGACGGAGATCATAAGCATCCATGCGGCTTCACCAGTGGGCCAGCGGAACGTTTCCAGGCCTAGGATATGGAGAATGGGCAGCGGAATCCAGAGAACAAGAAGGGTGAAGCACCCAATGAGACTGCCAAAAGTGTTGGCAAAGATCATGCTACGGCCGGGACTCGTGCCCTCCGGAGGGCAAGCATATCTCTTATAGAGCACCTCGTACAATCCATAGAGCACACTGCCAACTCCGATAATGATGTTTCCGAACAGTCTATTTTCTGCCTCATCATGCGCTTTGCCGACCGTGCCATCTGCAGTCTTCTTGCTTTCGTCCCTATCTCCATACGCGACGACAAGAACCCCAACAATCGCTACCACGACGGCAAACACTTTGTCAAAGCGAAGCTTGTCGTTGAGGAGGGGTATGGAGAACGCATAGGCAAAGAAGGCGGAGCAGTTGTAGATCGCGGTCAAGTCACTGGCCGTTGTCATGTTGACCGCGACATACCAAGAGCCACCGGCTATGGTGAGGGCGGTGGTGACGAACGCGGTCGTTTTGAGCATGTATCGAACCGGTGATCGCTGGGAGTCACGAGAAGTGAGGTGTAGATCTTGAGCTTCCACCATCTTAGCTGTCGTTCGAAGGAGATAGACATGGCGTCGCCAGAATGCCGTCCATGAGAGTTTCCGTTGTTGCAAGCGGAGAATGAGGAGCTGTGCCGGCCAGAGCAGGGACCAGGAACCATGTGTAAGATAGCTATATATTAAGATCAGGTCAAGAGTTAGCGTCGCCCGGCAGTCAACGGGTCCATGCGACTGGTGCACCACTTACAGCATGCAGTACGGTTTATCCCAGTGCAACTCATGCTGAATATATACCGCGGTCTCCGTCTGCACAACGAAACTAGCCAGACTCAACAACAGGAATCCGGACGCGATCATGTACTTGCGCCGAGTCTCCTGCTCCGCATTGCGCTCCGGGCTCACGCCCCTGATTGTGGGCCGCCGTGAATGGTGTAGCATGGGCCTGCCCTCTGCCTCCCCATGGCCCAGGCTGGCGTTTGACAGTCGCCCTCTGTGCTCATCCTTGAGCAAGGGTTGATTTGCTCGGGTGTCGGCTGGGCGATGCATAGATGGGCGATTCAAGGGCATTTCATCATCCGAATCGTGAGTGTCGAGAACCAGCTCGGGGTCCCTAACCTCCCTCGAACCCGAAAGTTGCGCACTGTCTGAAGCCACCTTGTCTTAATCTTCCGTTTAAACCCTTCAAGCGGGAAACAATAAAGAAGGAATGCAGAAAGCAAAGAAAGAAAATAAGTATAAACCTTTTCTTAGGGTTGACACCCTGCAGTTAATAAAGAATGGACTTTGCGCGTTGACAGAACGACGATGCACGAGACCGCTGGTTTACCGCGGGTCGCAACTGAATAAGATAGACGGAAAGGACAGTAGGAATATGCAAGTATAAGAAAGACTGTTCATGTGGAAATTGCGCATGGAAATCAGAAAGAATCCAGGTCAGTTGCCCCCGGGGAAAAGACCGGCTGACGAGGGCATGCAACACGGTATATAATGGGCGGCTCCGGGGCGAAGCACCGCCGCTGCGGCCACGTTTGCCAAGTACGTCAGGGTTAGGGGGGTGTCAAGGAAACTGTAGCCAAGACTTGGCCGCAGTGAGGAGTAACAGAGAAGGATGATGATAGGGAAAAAGGGAAGAGCAAGAGTGAGATGAGATTGAAGCACAGCAGTGCAAGTGTCAGCGGAGAGGGAGAGGGAGAGGGAGGAGGAATGAGATCTGGCTGATGCGGTTACATTGCAATTGCAAGCAGTTCGGAAGGGAATCGCAGACGATCCATTGATACGGGGTTGGTTACTTTACTTACTCCGTATTAGATGCGACTCTCGCATTGGACTGGCCCACCGGGACCCCCGTTTCATCCCACATCGGGAAAGCCGCGTCTCATCTCACGTGATTCCACGGGGACGCATGGGTGCCTTCCGCTTTGGGACATGCCGTGGGTTTTCTCCAGGTTCAACCTTTCAAATAAGTTATCAACGTCTTCTCATTTATAGTAACATTGTTTCATCCATGCATAAATCACTAGCTATCACCAATATGAGTCGTATTGCATCTACGCCCTCAGACTTTAAACGAAACGCCAGAATTCAGAAGGATTCTCTAATACTCCCCGCTCAGTGTGCAAACCGGAAATCTAGCCGCTGATTTCCTTCATCTCTTGTGGTTGCGACATAGTCGACCCGTTGATCCTCAGTCATGGCGTTCCATTTTCGGTCCCGTTGGCGGTTCCGTAGCATATAGTACGCTTTGATCGCCATGTAGATAGCCATGTTCACACCCACAATAGATAAGAGCACTCGATTGCCAATCACGTAACGTGGTGCATCCCCTACAGATCAAAGTGCGCAAAATATTCATGATCAGCCTATGAATACAGCATTGCAGGCTGATGGGTGAGAAAGATACTTACAATCCTGGTAGATGTTCGAAGCTATGATGGCAGATAGTTGTGTAGACATGTTGTATATCGCAGCTGCAATAGCCCGAGTTCGCACACTGTTGGAATTGCGGGACACCCATCCAGCTTGGAGTGCATGAGCTATTGAAACTTCACGTCAGTATTCTTCTACCAAATGAGCTTGGCCTCAGCATCAATCTGCCTACCATTAGGAAATCCGAGGAATAGTGTTAGGATACTCCATACGATCCACTTGTTGGTTTGGCTGAGATCTACCACATTCATGTAGATAAGGAATGGCAAGCACCAAAGCTGTGCCAAAACTCCCATCCAGGCAAGTGAGCCGAATATTTCCCCTGCATATGTGAGGAGAATCCTTGTTATGATTCCAATGGCCTGCCTGGCAGTCAGAACTGTCATAGCACGAGCGATTCGGTTTCCCTCGTTCTACTTACACTGTAGGGGAGAGATAGTAGAATGGTATTAAAGGTGCTGAACCCATAGTCCTTCAATTGTAATGTAAAGTACTGCGAGACAGTAGCTGTTCATAGGCTTAGTCGACGACGTCCCTAAATTCGTGCGCATGGGATATACAATGCGGTATACTTACTATAGGGTGCCGAGAACAGAATTCCGACAATGTATAGCGGCCACAAATCAAAGTCTTTGATACTCATCCATACAAGCTTGGCCGTTAGTGGCTGGCGGTTATGCATCGAGCCCTTACTCGGGTCTTCTCGTAACAGGCGATTGACCATGATGGTCTCCTCCCTGTTCATGTTTACATCTCAGTATCCAAGTACTTCCTCGTTTCATCTATATTATGGCTCACCTTGCTGTAAACCAGCCCTTCTTCCCACGAGCCCAGTGAGCTGTTTGTGTCGCTGAAGGTGGCAGGAGAATGATAGCAAGAAGGCCTAATGCGAGGGTGAGGAGTCCCTGTTCCGCTTGAATCAGACGCAGTGGCAAAGACAAACATTGCTTACATACCTCAATCAAAAAAAGCCATCGCCAACCAGCTTGCCCACCATGACCGCCCAGATGAAGGATCCCATACGCCAGTAACCCCGCCAGCATGTCAGCCAGAGAAGATGCTGCATACCAGTATCCAAGACGTATCGATAGCTCATGGTGCTTATAGAAATACGAGAGATAGAGGATGACCTGCTCGGAATTAGAGTGGTACACCGAGGACGAGAAACAGTAAAGCCACTTACAGTGGGCGTGAAGCCCCCTGAAACCAACCCTATCAAAGCTCGACAAATTAAAAAGGAGACTCTGTTGGAAAGCCAGAACTGGCAGCTAGCAACAATCGACCACGAAATCATCTGTATAGGAATCCACCTGTCGCAGCCAATTCTCTTGCTGATGATCTGGGTGGGTATTTCACTGAACATGAAACACAGTCTGTACAATGTATTCCCTAAATTGTAATCTGTAAATTGTATAAGGCATGATTCATCACATAGGAAACCCAACTCAAGGGATGTAGTATACTGACCATCACGACTTAGCCGAATATCGGCCAGGAAATTGTCGGCATTGGCTTGCTCTGATTTCGTCAGTGGATCAGGTGGGATCAGTGTGTAGATTTACCCACGAATATTGGACTTATCGAGCTCCAGGGCAGTTATCATTATGCAAGCCCATATAATGATACGTAGGTCCAGCTTCCTGACGATTTTCTAGATACACATAAGATTAGCACTCGTCGGCTCGCATTGAGCCTCGCATACATACATCTTCTTCAGCCCAAGTCCATCTTGCTGCCGGGTCGAAGCGATGAATGCCTTCCCAATCGGGGCGTGGTTTGTATTCCTCAACAAGATCAGGGTCATCGTACACCGAGGGTTGCGTTGCAATGGCATCGGGATCACGGGGCTGAGATCGCTGAAACCAAGATTGTTTCTTCTTGTGGAGGTCACTGAGTACTTCATCGGCGGAGATGGCAGTAGACTGCTGCGTCACACTTATCACCGTCTTCTTCTCGATGTCTGGCGTTGCGTAACCACTTGCCTCCTCGTCTGGATGCTTCTTGACCGTAAACGAGCGGGCAATGACAAGAGACATATTGTAGCTGTAGAGCAAACTACTTGCCCAAGTGACTCCTTCTGCGCCATTACGATCAATGAAGCCCGCAAGTCCATTTTATATCTTCTCGTAGTTTGCTATATATTTGGACCACCCTTGACTTGCGCGACACGCAAGGAGATAGGTTAGAGCAACTACCGCAGCTCTAAGCTCACATGGCCCTTACAATTGTTGCATCGTCAATGTTGGGATCTAGATCACAGCATGGACGCAACCTGCCAAGTTACCAGGGTCTAGATGAACAAGCCTCGAGGTCCAAGGACAACCGGGTCTGCGAACTCCTTGGAACAGCTCCTGGTATCTAGTCTATACCACTGGTACATGCCCGTTATTGATGTCAGGCGGCTAACTGTCGGCACAGATGCATGACAGTAAGGTGTCATTGCAGCGTCCACTTGGTTCTGCACGATTTCATCGGATGAAGTGAGGACTGCATAGTCGCGCAATTTACCTTGTCTTCAAATACCTCAAGGTCAGTTAAGACTGAACTTCAACCTCCTATGCCCTTAACGCTCCGATGTGTCACCACTGGAGATAAGCCCCCAATTCTCTTAGAACTATACTTTCCGCGGTAGCACAATGAAGGGATATGTGCACTTGTAAGGAGTTGGAGATAAGGCTTTGGGTGAGATTCTAGGCGCAATGGTAATAGAATGTGGCACAGTAGCTGTCAGGCGCCTACCCCAGATTAGCTTAGGCAATGGTCTAGGTTAAGTGCCATGCAAGGGTACAGCATAAATCCTATAGAGTCCATTCTTGACAGTGTATTATGCGAGGATCATCCCTGGGCAGCTGATAATTAGCGCCATCCAGGCTTCGCAACATGAACCCGACAGACTGCAGACATCGGGCAATACCTGGATGCGTGCAGGCGAAAGGATCTGGTTCCAAGAGTAAGCAGGAGGAGGCGGGGAAAGAAGGGGAATGTGGGTTCTCACATGTGCGGCACAGTCACCTGCCTGGAGATATGCAGAACATGCAGGAGGATCTCGATCTAGACCCACCGATCTTCGAGTCGGTTCAACCACTGCATAGCTACATGGCCTGGACCGGTGAGTTTCTGCGTTTCCCATTCTACTTCTATCTTACAGGAAATAGTTGCTAGAACACGTGCTAAGAGCTTTCGTAGCGAAGCGAGTTGGATTTGCTCTCATGAACATTGATTCCTATTGTTGCAATCTCACAATTTCAGACATGCCAGATACCTTGGTATGCATTCAAGCCTTAGCATTGGGCTTGAATAATGCCTCTTTGGTGTCGTATGTATATTTTAGCTGAAGGTGCCAATAGTCGGGAGCCGAAGCCTTTGCAACCAACCAGGCCTTGTCCAGAGCCTCAACCACTTCATCGGGTAGCGGGCCTTTCTGGATATCCTTGAGGTTGCTTTCCAGTTGAGAAAGGCTACTCACTCCTACAATAATTCCATCACGGCCATTTTCTTTGATATTCAATGCAGAGTGATGGCGGATCCACCGAAACGCAGTCTCGGGCAATGTCAATCCATGCTTTTCCACAACAGGCTCGATAATTCGTAGAGCGTCAAATGTCGCATCCTTGAAATACCGACTGCGGTACAATGATCCACTGTTGGCCTTATCACTGTACCTACCTTCTTCTGGCACATCTTGGGTCTTATACTTGCCCGAGAGAAGTCCACCAGCAAGGGGGTTGTAAATTACAATGTCAATGCCGTAGCGCTTGCAAGCGTGGATTAGCTCGGTCTCTATGCTGCGTGCTATGGCGAAAATAGTCAGAAACAATTTTCCGGGCCATACGAGAATTCAGCGTGTATGCAGGGGGGTGACTCACTGATGGCATTGTACATGGCCTGGTAGATTGTCGGCCGGACCCAGCCTCGTTCGTTGCAAATGGTCACAATCTCCGCAACCTCGAAGGCAGTGTAGTTACTCAGACCGAGTTCTATGAATTTGCCTTCCTTGTGCAGTTCATTCACAGCCTCCAAGGTTTCCGCAAAGGGAACCGACCTGTCAGGTGCATGAAGGTAGAAGATATCAACACTATCTGTTCCCAGTTGCTTCAAAGACGTTTCGAAGGTCTCTCGCAAGACACTAGGCTTGTGCATGCCCGGAGCCTTCGGATACACCTTTGTTGCAAGGGTCAGACCACGCTCCTTCCACTTGGCTTGGGCAGTGAACGCTTCTTGTTCTCCTCCAACATAGATTCTTGCCGTGTCGACCTCATTGAAACCTTGCTGTTGAAAATAGTCCAGGCATTTGTTGAAATCCTCAAGGGAGGTGATACGAGCACCCTCAGCTTCATTAGGCCCAAAGGTCATCAAGCCGAGGATAACCCGAGGTGCGGGGTTCTGTGCGAGGAGCGGCATATTGAAGTCGAAGAAGACGCTGCTTGGAACAATTCAGCTGAGAATGACCAAGTGAGGATAGGAAGCATCAGATGTATGCGTACCTCGGTTAGAGGAATTCGGGAAATCTTAGGTAGTCTGTTCCAAGGGACAGCGGAGTTTGGATGGTGCCAGGAAGGTTTAGGCCTGAGGAAGAAGGGGATAAAGACCCAGCCGGTGGGAGGGGTTCAAATAGATAAGAACTTCCGGCTCCCCCACACTTCTTGTCGCACGCAACTCCGGCCGTCCCATGGCACAAGAACCAATATCTATCATCTGAGGCGTCGATGACGAGCTTGGATTAATATTACCCGGTTACACATGAGGTGATTTCCCACTGCAAACCGAGTAAGCTGAGAGATATATATCCCGGCCGTCAGCGTGGTGGCCATGCTGAATGGTGGATGAGATGCCCAGACTACGTACTTAGTAGCTCCCCCGCAGGCCGGTGGTAGTAGCCCAACCAACAAGCCCGTCATCGGCAGCTTCCTTGTCTGGTCAACTCAACATTTTCTCTACATGTCCAGCACTCCATAACACACTCTCTTGCATTCATTCATACATACAAACATTCATATCAATCAAGATGACTGTGCCAACAAAGACTCAATATTCTATTCTTGTCATCAACCCCAACACTTCAACGCACATGACTAATGCTTTGATACCCATACTGGATAATCTCGGGCATGGTGGCATACAATTCGACTACTTCACAGCTCCAGCATCCGAATCAGTCACGCTTCCCGATGGAAGAGTGGTAGAAGGAGTGCCCAGTATCGACTCTGGTGAAGACTCTGTCAAGTCGGCTTTTTATTGCATGCCCTTCATAGAGCAACTGGTGTCCGAGTACGATGGCTTCATTGTGGCCTGCTTCTCAGCTCATCCCCTCGTTGGTATGCTCAAAGAAAAAGTCAGATCCATCGAAGATGCAGAGTCATCGGGAGTTCCCTCGGAACTCAAGGTCAAGAAAAAGTACGTGACGGGTATTTTTGAAGCGGCAGTTCTCGCTGCCCTCGGTGTGATCAGTTCATTTCAAGCCACTCCGGGCCCAGATCTCGGCAAGGCCCAATCTCGAGATACGTTTGGCATAATCTCGACCGGTAAAGTCTGGGAAGCTGAACTCAGCAAAGCGGTCGCCGATATGCTCGGCAACTCGGGAGATTCCACATCCACCGGTCGGTTTGCCGGGGTGGAAACAACTGGACTGACTGCCGTCGAACTACATACTACCCCTCCTCGCGAAGTGAGAAGGAGACTTGTTGAAGCGACAGAACGGCTATTGAAGAAAGCAACCCATCCTGTTGGTGCGATATGCATGGGCTGTGCCGGTATGGTGGGCATGGAAGACGCAATAAGAGAGGGATGTGTCAGAGCATACGGACGACGGAAAGGCAGTCAAGTCAGAATAGTCGACGGCGTTATTGCTGGAGCAGGGATGCTTGCGACGGCTTGCAAAGCCGGTTTCTAAGGGCCTGTCGCCAGTCAGTACACCATCTCCCATGGTGAAGACGATTTAAGACTGAGGCTATGTATTATCATGAGCTGCGGCCAACGCACCCAGCTACGAAGAACGAGCTGCCGCTGTCTGTACTATTATGAGGAGAGAGAGTCTTTTATGTCATTTTAGCTAGTAGCCTTGTTTCCAATGGTTTTCTGTGAAACCCGGTGTGACTAGTTCAATAATTTTCATCCCTTAGCCAAAGCAATAAAATAGATTTGATTAGACGTAAACTTCACTATCTAGCCTTCGCAGCATACCTGGCAGCCGTTTCTGGCTACTTACCATTGAAAGTGAAGTTCAAGCCAGGAACATTCGGTAGGCCATGCTGGTTTACTTTTGGGGCGCGGAAGGTTTCAAGGCAGTCGACAAGGGACTGTTTAGGCCTAAGGCCCCCACACACCTAATCGAGACTTGAACTTCCCCGCGGAACGCGCTACGCGTAGACTATAATCCACGATCACTTGCGGTGATCAAGAAACAAGATGCCCAGGTGAGTTTGACTATCACAGCTTTCCTGCAATACGTTTAGAAACATGGAATTGTTCTAGCAGAATCTGATCTCCATCTCTAGGGAAATCATAACGATCCAAGCCGGCCAGTGCGGTAACAATGGTACGGATTCCCACGAGAAGCAGCTCCAATTATAGCTCTCGAACAAACACCGTTTGGCATATCTTGAGGCGTCGCTAACCTATAACTGCGTTAGTTGGCGCTCAATTTTGGCAGCAGCTCTGTCTTGAGCACGGCATAAGCCAGGATGGAAACCTGGAGGATTTCGCGACCGAGGGCGGCGATCGTAAAGACGTCTTCTTCTATCAGGTATACCTGTCACTCTCATAATGCTTCGATAACCTAAGAAACTGATGAAAAATGCTTCTTAGAGTGATGACACCCGCTATATTCCTCGAGCGATCCTGCTCGATTTAGAACCTAGGGTACGACCCCTTCCGCGAAAGACCATCTCGAAGGAACCAGTGTGATCGCGCGAACGGTGAGCTGAGAATTTTCCGATTAGGTCCTCAATGCCATCCAGGCTGGTCCGTACCGAAACATCTACAATCCAGAGAACTTCTTTATCGGGCAACAGGGTATTGGCGCGGGAAACAACTGGGGAGCAGGCTATTCTGCAGGCGAGGTCGTGCAAGAAGAGATCTTTGATATGATTGATCGTGAAGCAGATGGCAGTGACTCTTTGGAGGTATGATACCGGTGCAATCATGATACATAGATGGCGTGCAATCTTGGGTTTGCGATTGAGCATGGTGCTGATGGTCTTTTTTTGGCAGGGATTCATGTTTCTGCATTCAATTGCAGGCGGTACAGGCTCAGGGCTGGGCAGTTTCATACTGGAACGCATGAATGATCGATTTCCCAAGAAATTGATACAGACTTACTCCGTCTTTCCCGATACGCAGTCTGCGGACGTCGTGGTCAACCCATACAATAGTTTGCTTGCAATGAGGCGGTTGACGCAGAATGCGGACTCTGTGGTAAGGCACTGCCACCCCAATGAGTTGATGACGGGCTTCGCTAAATTTGCATTCCAGGTGGTATTGGATAACGGTGCTCTTTCAAGGATCGTCGCGGATAGGCTCCACGTACAAGAGCCTTCTTTCCAGCAGACAAACCAGCTCGTAAGTAACCGCCCGTCTGCAAGCCTACTGGCACTAATCACTCCTAGGTTTCTACTGTTATGTCTGCTTCTACGACGACCCTCCGTTACCCCGGATATATGCACAATGACCTCGTGGGAATCATCGCTTCCCTCATCCCTACACCGCGCAGCCACTTCCTGATCACCTCATACACCCCATTCACCGGCGACAACATCGAACAGGCCAAGACAGTGCGTAAGACCACTGTTTTGGATGTCATGCGCCGTCTGCTGCAGCCGAAGAACCGCATGGTTTCCATCAACCCCAGCAAATCCAGCTGCTACATCAGTATCCTCAACATAATTCAAGGAGAAGCAGACCCGACGGATGTACACAAATCACTCCTCCGTATTCGGGAGCGACGCCTGGCATCCTTCATCCCATGGGGACCAGCGAGCATCCAAGTCGCATTGACAAAGAAATCTCCCTACATGCAGAACACTCACCGAGTCAGCGGTCTGATGCTGGCGAACCACACCTCAGTCGCGACACTGTTTAAACGAATTGTCCAGCAATACGACCGTCTGCGGAAGCGAAACGCCTTCTTGGAACAATACAAGAAGGAGAGCCCCTTCTCGGACGGCCTGGGCGAGTTCGACGAGGCCAGAGCAGTGGTGATGGATCTCGTCGGCGAGTACGAAGCCGCGGAGAAGGAAGATTACCTGGATCCAGATGCAGGAAAGGAGAAGGAGTTGGGGGTGTGAGTGTGGTTGTGGTTGTGCTGGTCCAATCTAATGTCCCACTTGCATCTTTCCTCATACCTCTTCTTGTTCTTATTTTCCCGTCATGACTTACAAGGGTTGACCGGTGTCGAGTGGCAAGGGCGTTTCTCTTTTCATCATTTGTGTTGCAACAAAATACCTTATCTTTTAAATTGCTATGACTTGGGCGCGTTATTAATGAACAAGAAAAATGTTGAGTGGTTTGCACCGCGTAAAATCGACGTGTCTGTCTTCGGCACATCGCACAATTGTGTAACAAACCTGGCGGCCAAGCCGATGAAACACAACATCCAGCCAGACAGAACAACGGTCAAATTCGCTGACCAACAGGCCCATGCCCGTGCTCATACCCATGCCCAAGGTATCCAACCCACACTGTACCTACCCTACATTCGAATGTGTAACCTCTTTAAATCAAGTACACTAACCCGAGGCATCCTATCCCACATATATGTTATACCGCCAATTCCCTTGTCGCAAGATAGACTGATTTCCCAGCCAGCCATTATCTGGGCCAATTGTCTCCTCAGTTAATTTCCACAAACAGTCATTTACTCAGTTAACAAAGTAAAAGTATGTCTCAGTCGGTGAAACCCAGAAACAAAGGAAGAAAGTTAAAGCAAAACAAAGGCATTGGGAAAACACCGGTTTCGAAGAATGTGTGCGCCACCATACCTGGTCTATTGATCTAGTCTAGTCGAGTCTCGTCCATGTATGGCTGGATTTGGATTTTTTTTTTTTTTTTTTTTCCTCTAGCATTCTCAGCATGGTTTCACTTGAGGGTAGGTGGGTGTGAACTGGCGATAGTGAGGCGGGGGAAGTAAGATCCGACTACTAAGAAGAGGGCATAGGTTCGTGCCCAAAAGTGAAGGGGGTAGCAGTATGGCTTAGGGTACTCCTGTGAGTAGGAAATAGGTGCCTTAAAAGCCTCGGATTCAAGCTGCAGAGAGTCAAGGCACCCTCTGAACTCCTGTTTTACTAGTTAGGCGAGTAGGTGTAGTAATTAATTAAGAAAGTAGTAGATGAAATAAGAGTAGCTAATTAAGCAGTGTTCCTATTCATCCTTCTCTTTGGGAGGGTAAAGGAGGGGGGACGGGGGACCTTGTATGCAAACAAAATCAGTCGGATAGAAAGAGGACTGACCAGTAGGAGAAAATCAAATGCATAAGCGTTATGGTTGGACGATGATCCACTTGGGTACCTACTTTTGCCTGTGCTTAGGCAGTACAGAGTAGTATGGGGACCGGGGTAGATAGTACTAGCTAGATTAGATGACTAGTAATGATATTAAAAAGAGAGGAAGTAGTACTTCTGTAGGTAGTAGGATGGCCCATTCCCTTTCCTCCCCGCCCATAGGACAATTGCGCTCGAGACATGGAGGATGGGGTCCTTGGATGCGGTTGGTTCATTTCGTTCCATCGGTCTGCGGTCTGTGGTCTGTGTCTGTCTCGACTGGACATGCATATGGTGCTTACGTAGCTGCAGGCATTAAATGACCAGTAAATTGGTCGCGGAGAGAGAGGAAGGGGGGGGGGGGGGGGGTTGTGGAATCTAGGTACTAGATACTAATTTTATTATCAGTTCAGGTATTTTGTACTACTCACCTACGTCGACATACTGATGCAGTGCTTGCTATCTTATGGATCTGTGCGGAGGCCACGGCTGTGCTCCATCTGCACCATTCATGATTTGGTAATCAGCTGCGTGAAACAAACAAAAAAGGGCTTTGTTGGGGATTAAAATTCGAATGTGCTTATTTATGCACTCCATGGAATCTGCAAACCCAAGGGTAGGTGCATGCTGATAATAAGACCATAACTACTTACCGGGGTTACTCCGTAGAATCGGTAAGGGTTCCGTCCTGGTTCCCGTGCTCTACTCTGTACTACTAGATAGATCGATAGTATGTTGATGATGATTCGAGGAAGGAAACGAAAGCCTTCCAGGATATTACGATGAGATCATCACTATGTACGGAAGGACCACTTGATCTTGATGATGATCCAGAAATCCTGATTGTGAAAAGAGAGATCAATAAATAAAAGTCATCAGGATGGATGCTGGCTGCAAGGTATGACTTCTCACGTGATGAAGTTGAGGAGAGTTTGGTAAAAGGTTAGGTTTCCAGGTATGGGGAACCCAGGTTGGAAACAAGATGGCAAGGTTGGAAATCATAATAATCAGGAGGGTGTGCACTTTACTACTGTAGTACGACCCTCAGGATGCAGCTTCACTGGCGTGCACAGACATCCGTGAAGGGATCTTCTGTTCCCCCCTCCCTCCTCCCTTTCTCCTCTCCTTCGTGGTGGTGCCTGGATGGAAGGAAGAAAGAGGGAGGGAGAGGGCCCAGGCTTGCATGCATTGTTGGGCCGGATAGTTTGGGAAAACCGGGGGGGAAGAAGGGAAGGGAAGGCAACGTTGAACGGGTCAGTAGACTAGTAAGCGTGGCCGACCTTTTGGGTTAGGAGGGGGTAAGAGGTGGAGGAGGGGACTTTTGGCAGCGATATATACGTTGGAAAAGGCTCGTGAGGAATAGAAGCAGCTGATGTGGACATGGTTGCCCTCGCTTAGACAGGATTGATCGACCTGATGATGATGCTGAGAAGAAGAAAGGGGGTGTGATGGTGCTGGTGGTGGTGGTGGTGGTTGTAAAATGAAAAGGGTAAAACGGCCAGTTGATGATGATGCGTTGGTTTAGAGCATGGATGGACACGTAGGAAAACGGCTCTTGTATGACCTTTGATCTATTTTCTCTTTTTATTTTTTATTTATTTTTTTACTTTTTCTTTTCTTTGCCTTCTCCTATTTTTCTAGCCATTAAATTAATTATTAAGTATAGAGTCATTTTCATTTTTTTTTTCTTTTTCTTTTTTTCTTCTCAGTCCCCTGGTCCGGTGGAATGTTAAACTTTGCCAGTGACCAGCGACTTGCCATCTGCTGCTATGTGACTTAGTAACCAACTACTGCTAACGTAATCAACGGTCGGACGGGCCACACGGTCAGGCGGGCCATCTGGTAATACTATACAAAAGATATCTTTTTAAACATAATATATCTCTACCATCCAGGTCTAGAAGAATTAGATTTCTTCTATATAGATTTTAAATAATATAAATAATATCTATATACCTTCTAAAAATGAATATACTTTTACTTATGGACTTATCATATTACAATATCTGTATTTATATGTATTATATAAGAATCTGGTTTCATTATCAAAGTAAAAATTCTAAAAATCTGAAAAATTCATGGAATACTTATTCTTATATATATAAACTATCTACAAAGTTAGAGCTTCATAGAAGTAGTACTGGTTGATATATAATAGAATCAAAAAGACATCTTTTATATGGGATTTCAGGATGGCCCGCCTGACCGTGTGGCCCGTTCGACCGTTGATTACGTTACTACTAACTACTACTAACCAATACTACCACTTACTAACTTCGGAGCCTGAATAAGAGGAAAGGAAAGGCAAAGAGAGAAAGAACCTTTTGCCGGGTACCGAACGGGAACCTCGTGCGCATCCGGCCAACGCAGCAGCAGGATGAACCGAACTCGATAGCCGTCAAACCCGAAGGCGTAAAACAAAAGAGGAAGGGAACCAGAGACTGCAGAGTAAGGAAACCGAAGAGGAAGATGGATGGATGAATGAAATGAATGGGGATGAATGGCTGTGAAAGGAGAGAGTAACCAGCGAAACCCAAAGAATCCTGGAAGCTTCTGGGTCCACCAGGCCGATTTGCCTCCACCGGGCGTCGTCGTCGTTGCCCGTCGGAGGAATAGTCCCAAGCGTCCGCAGGGCCTTTTCTGGCTGTTCGCTGGGCTAAGAATAAGCCCATCGGCGCCTCTCTGTAACGCGGTGCGGGTTGCTGCGATGCTGGATCAGCGCATTGCAGCGCCGTTCTTTGACTCAGCAAGTCATCCATGACTCCCCATCCCCCATCGGCCTCCATTCCGTATAAATTGACTTTGCACTGCGCTTTTGCCGCTGCCACCTATTTATTCGCTTCCTCCTCCGTCCTTTGTTCTCTTCCTCCCTCTCTACCTTTTCTATCTTTTGCTTCATCAGCGAGCCCGGACTTCTTTCTGCTCTGCTTTCGATCGTATCCCCCTGTCACGCTATCCAGCTAAGCTACCTTGAACTCCGATCTTCGGTCCCCTTCCAATATCCATAGACCGCCATCCTTATCTGCCTGCCTCCTTATCACCACTCCTCACTCACCTCCTCTTTCTCCTCACCGGACTACTGCTCTCCACGTCACCCGCAACGTCCGACACTCTTGGTGTGCTCAACCAGTCCTCTCTTTCGGACTGCATAAACTACTACTACTACTTTGCCATTTGAGCGTCTTTCACTGTCACTACCAGTTCTCCCCGGGGAACAAGCACCTCATTTCCAGTCGGCCTATCGTCATTGCTGCCCCGGCGGCTACTATCTACTCTTGACACCGCCTCTTCTCCCACTCTCGCCACCACTTGCATCATGGCGCCCCGCAAGCCTCGCTGCAACTTCAAGGAGTGCAAGGAAGCCGCTCAACGCATCGTCGGAGACTGCAGCTTCTGCAGTGGTCACTACTGCTCTAAGCATCGCATGTTGGAGGCTCATGCCTGCACTGGTCTCGAGGACTGCAAGAAGGAGTCCCACGCCCGCAATGCCGATAAGCTCAACAGTGAGCGGACTCACGTCATTAAGGGCGTATGAGATCCCATCCCTGGAGACTTCACCTCAATTTTCCTCCTGTGATCTTCTCCTTGATCTTTCTTCTTCTACATTTCGCTGCGTCGCAAACATCATACATATTAGCGCGGTGTTCCTACGTCACACATACACACACACGTATTGCCGGCATTAGCAAGTACTGCATGGCCAGTAACGCTTTCCGCGACAGTTCGCCACCTTGGGTTGGGGAGGGAGTTTTGATGTTGACATTGTTTTGTTTGGCGTTCACAGCTCTGGAGTTTCGACGGCTATATTTTTGAGTATATCTATTTGCTGCATATTTCCTTATCTTTTTCCATGTGATCGTGTTCATCCATAAACTCCCCGCGGGCGGTTGTTGGCAACGAACCGATACTAGACAACATCACCATCTTCCAGTTGCGTTTGGATAGAATTGATGGAACCTTTTCCCGTTTGTGAATGGTTGCTATTTCCATTGGCGTGTCACATAGCCAAGCGGTCATAGGTATATATGCATATTTGTCCACACCTTCCATCAATTGAACTCATAAATCCAAATCCCCACGTAATAGCCATCATCCCAGCGTGGTCTGAGATTAGTCGTGTGCTAGCTACCCACGTAGCTGTAAGCTCAGGTAGCTATCCCGCTGCTCTGACCACTGAGCGTGCAGAACGTAGCAAGCGTCATATGATAGTAGCCCGAACACTCTTACGACCTCTCCAACCAACAAGCCTGAACTCCCATAGGTTGAAACCAACCTGACACCTAGAATCCCTGCAACAGAGAACAAGAAGATCTCGACCCCCTCCCATTTCCCCCCTCCTTCCTTCCCTAAAAGCAAAAGCACCCACCCACTACTACGACTAGTACATAACGAGCCTGAAACAAAGTGATACGATAGCCACCGATCCGTACCACGGGGGAGGACACTCCTTTTAGCCCGGTCCAATTTTCGGCCTACCACGCACACAGTCAGCCAAGGGGAAAAAAGCGTAACCACCTACCAACCAGTAACTGCAGCAGGGGCAAAAGGGGTGGAGTGGGAAAGAAACAAACATACATGTCGTGATGCTCGCTTAGTCTGCTCAGATACTTGTTTAATTCTTCGACGCGCTCTTTGTGAGTTTTGACCCCTTCTCGTTTCAGGCGCTCTTGCAGCTGTATAAAGTTGTTAGCTTATCTTTTCGTCTGTTACATAGACCCTTATCACTTCATTCTCCATGTAATGAGAGCATTTTAGTGAAGCAGCACGTAGATCATCCCCATACAAGAGAGACAAACATCAATAAACCAATTTATATAATACTAGAGCCAAAAGAGGGAAAACAAAAAATAAAAATAAAAATAAAAGAGACATATTCAATACATACCCTCTTCTTCCTCATCTCCTCATACTTTCTCTCCGCTTCGGTCTTCCCAGTCCCTGCTGATGATGATTCATGCTCATCAGCGCGAGGTTCCTCTTCAGCACCACTCGCTGTTGCTGATGTTGTTGTTGTTGTAAGTTGCTGCTGCTCCTGCTGCTTCTGCTGCTCATTCTCCTCCACATTGCCTTTCTTGCTGCTCTTCTTCTTTTTCTTCTCTATTCGACCGTTGCTCGTCTTGGAGCCTTTCAGTTTTAGTTTGCCGCCTCCACCGGGGGTGGAGTATTCGCTTGGTGCCATTTGCCCCCTCTCTTTGGATATAGTTGATTATCTTTATTTTTGTTCTATGTTTGGGGTAAGATGGTGGTGCATGGTTAGGTCGATGGGGAGGTATGAATGATGATGATGAGATGGATGGGTGGATACCACTACTGGATGGCGATTTCGGTTGCTGCTTCAAGCGGGTTGGTCAGGTGACTTGTGTCGTTTGTATTGATGGTTGGCTAGGCTAATGAGTTGGTGAGACTATGTAGTTTTGAGCTATTGTTATCAATTATAAGAGAAACAAGATCTTCGAATTTGGTAAGAGTTGAATTTGCTATGATGGTTTATGGTTCAATGTGGTTGGTTGTCTCGTAACTTTGAAGGTGTGCTCTACATCTACGGTATTCTCTGTCTGGCACTATGCATCTAAGTCTATGAGAAAATGTCAGAATAGGGAGTGATATCATGATTTGGCCTGTCCTTTTTGCTTTATTAATTTATTATCTAGAAAATGTTTCCTTGATGCCCTGCTATTCTCATGTCAAGTTCAGCCTCAGTAACCCAGTTATCCCATCCCTAAACTCCATCGTAACATATGCACATTAATCGAATGGAATCGGGCGCAGCCCGGATCCACCTCCTCGCTTTCGCATTTCAGCCCCGGCTGCAATCGTGCTGGGTACCTTGATTCCGCAGCAGTCCCCAAAGTAGTCTGTGTGGTCGGCATGGTTGTGGCCATGGCCATGCTCATCGTCGTGCTCGTCATCTTCCATGTCATCCGTGATCTCCCTCATCCCTGGAGCCGCCGGCAACAAGCTACCGAAAAGAAAGTGCTGCATAATTGGTAACTTGCCCAAAACCTCCTTGGCAAACATCTTTTTCATACCACTCTCGATTTTGCTCCAATTCTTGGCTCCTGATATGTCATCCAACATTGGACTGTGCCACCGTAATCCCTTCACTGTTTTCACACTATCCACCCATCGCACCTGATTTAGGTAGATGTAATTGTCACTTTCTTCCTCGAGAACTACCATGTTGTGGATTGCCAGTGGCGTGATGTAGGGATGTGCAACAAGCTGGGAGGCACCGAAAAGGAATGGCAGGAAATGGTAATCGTCGAGACCCCACACTCCATGTGATCCAGCAGGTTCCAGGTAGTACGTGGTCTGGATATCACGCATGAGATTCATGTAGCTAACATATACGTGGAAGACGATCGCAGGGAAGTCCGTCGCGGAGAACATGTGCACCTGTCGTAGACACAGCAACCACATCATGAAGTTCAATTCGTGGCCTGAACCGTAATCTAGTCGGTCGCGCGACCCAAGCGAATTGATCAGATAGGTCGAAGCTTCTTCTATGAGAGCTTGGTCTTGAAACCCGAGTATGTCCTTGTGCCACGCCGCACTTTGTACTGCGACATCGTCAAATAGATCGCGAAAAGCTGGGTTACCAAATCGCGAGCCGCCTTGGTCAAGTGACGGGTGTGTCTCGAGAAGCGATCGAATATGAAGGACGATAGACTGAATTTGGTTGATTATGGGGGAAGGGCTGCCAATGTCCGTGGTTGCCCGCCCCCGCACTGAATCGGACAGGCCGAAGATGAAGGCGAGGATCAAGGTGTGGGTTGAGGAAGAGAGAAATAGGCCATGATCTTGCTTCGATAATATCCGACGCACGGGGCGCGCATATTGATGGGAGGACAGGTCCGGAGGACTAGGGAGAGGCGGGGTGACTGGAGCAGGTTCGCGGGAGGACGTCTGAGACTTGGCTTTACTCGCACGAAGTTCCGAGAGCTTCTTGGAAAGGTCAATCTTCGGTTTCGGTGCCGGACTAGATACAGAAACTTGCGAGGCCATTTTGAGCGATATCTTATGAAAGTCAACGCGATTCAATCGTCCTAGTGACCTTGCCGGACGACAACTGACAGGAAGATTGCTGCTATCGTCGGACGAGGATATGATAAGCAGACACGGTCATCTGACACCGCTCGCGATGACATAAGATGGGTTTGTGTTGACCGGCAGAAACTGACCGCCAATTATCAGAGCAGCCATTACCCCTTTCCCAAGGAGGTATAGCTTCATTGCCATAATCTTGAGGCATACATCGAAGTATTCTGGGTGCCGCTGTCATAGGGTGGCGACGAAACCCAATGGGGTGAACAATGGCGCTGGAAAGGGTGATTTGAGCCACTTCGGATTTATCGGAATGGATTCGGCTTTGCCGTCTTCCAAATCCGTCCGCCGAGCAGCCTACCAAAACTCATCGAAGAGCCTCGGACGGAGGCCTTACTCCGCGCCGTGGATCATGATGGCATATGCGGTGCAACGCCCCCGAGCCTACTGACATCACATTGTACACAAAGTTTTCGACTCCACGAACGAGAAAGCAAAGTGGACCGATCGATTTTCAATGTGGCTAAGTCCAGGGCTTCGGTCCGGATTTTCTGGAACATGAGAGCGATATCCGCTGTGAACCATGGATCGGCGCGGCTGAGTCGAGGCACTATCGACTTGAAGGCAAGTACGAACGAAAGAGTTCAGCCTGGGGAAGGTTTCCGGAAGACAGATCTGATCGGGTGGAGGGCTGAAAGAGGGTCAGTCTCGGAGGGTAAATTGAAAAGAACAGGTAGGCATCGACCCTTGCATTGGAATTGACTATTGGGGAAAGGGTTTTCTATCCCTTATTATTGTATCGTAAACGAGGAGGAGGACACGGCGGTAAGATAGGTACAGTAAGCATGATACTGCTTTTGAATGTTTGTTGTTTCACTTGGGATTCAGTCAGTCGGTGCCTTATATCAACCCGACCCAAGATCGACCTACTGGTTCCAATATTATTACCTCTCTGAGGATTCAAGGCGTGTTCCGGAAACAAAAGCGATAAGGAACGAGGAATACATCTCTACTTACTGTGCTCCGTAGTCGCCTACGCAGATAAGCCCAAAATATGGGATACGGTTGGTTAGATGCACAACAATTCAAACCATGATTAGACTCGACTAGCCCAAGAGGCCCGGTCCCTGTCCGGTGACGGTCTATCGGGTCTGACGGACTCCTTGTGCCAGTCAGACAGCCATGTCTGGTTTCCGGCTAGGCCGCATGTACGTCGACGGTTCGGGCATATCAATCTTTTCCCTTCAGCCAATGGATAGATGTCCCTGGCTGCACAACATCGCTGAGAGATAGTAGATACTCCTAGTAACCTTGGGCAACGCCACAGGCAGCTCGAATGATGTCGTGATGATAGAATTGCTTGTCCATCGTACGGATGAGTCGCGATTGATGAAAAAGTAGTTATAAGCCTCCCATGACTCAGTTGTCGTCAGCTCCTCCTTCTATTGGCGCTCCGACCAGCTCAGGATCGCCGGTCTCTTCCCAGGAGAAGGAATAAGTCAGACTTCTGGGATGGTTACTAGTTATCGAATTATCTAGACCGCGACATGGCGAAGCTGAAACATCTTTTCTATCGTAGTAGGCGTGGGAAGTCGACGGGAGCTGAATTGCGTTTGAGTTGTAAGCAATTCGACGGGTCACTTGGCGCTTCTACAATGACTAGTAGTACTCCGTACCTCTTTCATGATGACCTTATCCGGAATTCTCAGCGGCGTATCCCGTAGTACTATGCAATGGGCCGTTCCTGAAATAGAAGGCCGCAACCAAGATCGGTCGACGTGGCTGAACCGCATTGAAACTGGAACTGGAACACATGGGCGATATCTAGTCCCTCACTAACAGTTTCTTGGCAGCCAATGATAGGCGTGACATGTGCCGCCAGACTCATGTGGCTAGTAGTGATCCCGACAAAAGTATTGGTCTATCACTTATCAGGGGAGGGGAGAGGAGGGGAGGGGAGGGGGGATTATGGGCACAGGCAAGTGATGTGCCTCGCGCTCTGGGAGGGAAGAATTGGCGCCCGCCTTCATCAAGTAGCTACGGACTTACGTAGGTACTCCAAGCCCCGTATCGTATCCATGACTTTTTAAAGTAAGCCACCATTATTACCTTGTTAGTCAGTTAGTCAGTTCTATCTTATGTGGAAGATGTTTCGTCAGGATGCTCAACAGGCTCGCAACAACCGAGGATGATGATGCGATCATGGGATGAAGTCGCAGATGATGGAGAGGATCACCAGGGGGACGGGAGAACAACAACACACCAAGTTTGGGAGAGATCTATTCTTGGTTGTCTCTGATTCCCATGCGGGATGTTTCAGTTGCATGGCTTTTCCCCTCCTGGGATGTCGGGACGTGTCAACCATTGCAGGGATCGCTGGCTGGCTGGCTAAGTTGATTAGTTTGGTATCGATGTACTGTAAGAGAGAAAAGGTTGCGAGTAACTAAGGAGATCAGTAAGAGTAAGAGTAAGAGTACGAGGACAGTAACGAGTCAGTACTAGATACGGCTAGTCGACAAACTCCGTATTTAGTCTTGCTTTTTCGGCGCGACGGGCAAGGAGTCACTGGCGCTAATCAAACTAGCTCGAATGCAGTTAGCCCAAAGCGTCTAGTGGGTGGCGGTCGGTCTTTCCCCACCGAGACAAGCGAGATTTCGATGCCCCTGTTCGCGTTGCGGATTGGCCGCCTGTTCAGGTACGGCCAATTTAGTCTACTGGTGCCTGGGGAGGTTTTCTCCGGAATTTGACCCAATAATGGTGGTCCCCCCCCTCCGTCGCATATTGCAGTCATGCTGGTGACAAGTTAATATAGCTCGGAGGCACAATCAAGCCATTCACGGGCCATCAATTCAGGATGGAGATGGATCGTTAATATCAGCGGGATTATTATGCTCCATAATGGCCAAATTGCCGCCCTGCAAGAACCCTGATTGCAACGGACGGCATGAACAGGTGGCAGTGGGAAAGTGGAGACCTCTGGCTCTGGCACTGGCTCTGACTTTCTCTCTCGTCCTCCATGTCTGGCTTATGTCTCAAGCTCAACCAGGGATGCGCACCGTATTCGCACTTGGTAGCAATCAAACACTATGACGTCTTATATATGAAGAAATGCAAGACGAACATTTGAGTGTAGATGGGAAAGTGCGAGAACTACTACATTAGATCTGCCACCCGCATTGTTCTTTTACAGTAAAGCCTATTGGCTTCGCTAGACCATCCGGATTTTGTACCGAAGCCGAGAAAAAAAAATAAATAAGGAAGCCTGCAGATTCGGAGTATTGCGACTTCATCGACAGGGTACTACGTACGTAGGCGCAGTAGCAAGTTAGTTAGAAGGCACGTATTCATCCGAGAACTCCGCAGGCCTGACTAACTGGAAGTATGCAATTTCCCCATGAAGGCGCTGGCCAGACTAGTCTAGTCTAGTATTAATGGATTTTAATGCTACGATGGAGCCTATTACTATCACCTTTAATTAGTAGTGTGCCTCGAAAGCGGGCTAGTGCGAGACAAGAGAGAGAGAGCGAGAGAGGAGCGAGAGAGCGATAGGTCTGCCTGAATTAATTGACTGGCCTCCCGTACTTTACCGGTGCGCATCGTTCGGTGGTCACGCCTCCGCATGCTGACTGGAGCGCTGGGCGATCGGATGGCCCTGGTAATACGCGGTACGGATCATTTGGTACTAAACCAACCTGAACGGTACGGGCGCGGCCCCTCCGGCCACCCAGCCAATCATCCCCTGCCGCCCTCCATACGTCGCCGTCTCCTCTCCTCCTCCACCACCAAGCCTTTTGCTGCACCTCAGCCTTTCCTCTCCTTCCTTCAACTTCATTTTCCTTTTTCCAGGTTGATCCTCTTCCTCTCTCTCTCTCTCCTCTCTCTTCCTCCTCCTGTCTCTCCTCCCCCCCTCTTCCTCCTTCTCCTCCACTTCTTTCTTCTTTCTCCTCTTCACTACTATACCTTTTTATTCACCTCAACCTTTCACTCTCTCAACTTCACTTCGCCCTCCTCTCCCGACACTTCCGCCCATCCTCTCCTTGGCCCGTTCCCGTGGCCGTCCGCTCCTTACAACAACATCAGTCTCCTTCGTCAACAAGTACGACACCTTAACCTTAACTCCCTCGATTTCGATACATTCATTCGATTCGCCTTGTTTCTAAAGCGTTGTTCGACAACTGAATCAGTCACAAAAGCGATTGTGGAGGCTTCTTGTATCTTGGGTTTCAGACCGTTTTTTGCAACAATATACTTCGACTTGTATTCTTTCGGCTCGTATTTCTCGGATCTCGGGACCTCGCTTCTTGCTCGGTGCGACTATTGAGAGTTTGGATTTGAGGATTCAATGGTACCACTGCAGAACTGAAGGCCTCCAGACAACACCGGGCTTTCCAATCATTGTAGGGAAGTCACCAAGGTCTGGAGGTCCCCGTGCGTCGTCGAGGTCACATCAACTGTGTCCATCACTTGTTACGGCGTGATTCAAGTCATTATTGCATCAAGGTTTAAATCGGTATCATCCAGACCTCTTGATCAACCCGGCATATCGTTATGGCTTCGATATCCCTTCCTCCACAGCCTCAAGCTAGTCCGGCATTCTCTCCATATCTTCCCTCAGCTGATCGGTCTCCTGAGGGTCACAGCCGCCACAATCTGAGAATGTCTGCTCCGCTTCCAAACCCACACTTCGTCTTTCCAGCCCGGGATCCTAGCGATGAGACACCCAAGTCATCGGAGACGGGTGCGAGGACTGCTCTGCCGCTCCCAGCGTTCTCTTTCAATCCGGGCGCTCAACATTCGTCACAACCATCGATGCCCTCTCTTACCCCAAGTAGGCCAGCTGGACACCGCAGACGATGCAGTGAGTTCGTTGGTGGAGAACATCCGATCATTCCGGCTGGGTCCATCGAGGCCACTCAAGGCAAGGATGACAACTTAGCGCCAGCACCCGCCAAACTCCCCGCTCCAGGGCCCGGCTTCAGTGCGGGTAGTCAAGGAAAACGCCGTCATGCCCATCGCCGCTCGGCAGCTATATCCAGCGTGGATCTCACGGCTATCTCGAATGCGCTAGACTTGAAACCACCCATTGGAAGTGCTCCGTGCTTTCCGGCAGACACAACGCGCGAAGGCCATGCTTCTAATGAACCTCCCAGGCCAGTCTCTCAGTCTGCAATTATTCTGACCCGGCGATCTCCTCCAGTGTCGCCTACCATCGTGATTGAGGAAGACCACTCAGAGCCTGCTGAACCTGGTACTCCTAGCTATGTTCCCACGCCCGAACGCCACTCAGCCGAAATCCTGTCGAAAGAAATTGAGCCGGCGGCAACATCAGGATTTGGTGCTTCCGCTAGAAATAGCGGCTATACTTGCTTTTCTCCTGCAGTCGACAACACACAACCTAAGGCTGAGAAGTCAAGGCCAAGACCTCGAACTGCGGATGCATCCTTCATGCTAGATCCGAGCAAGACCGCCAACGTGGACGATGCATCGCCCATGAAACGGCCATTGTCTGCGGCAGGCCACTCGCGTAATCGCAAAAGCTTGTCCTCGGGAATTCTCGAGCATCTTGCAGGCTCATCGCGTCGTTCCTCTTCCTCTTCCAGTGGTTCAGAAAGCAGCTCGAATACCTCGGTAAGCGAGACAAATGAATCGTCGGAATCTCCGTCAGGCAAAAAGAAATCGAAAGCCAAGAAAAGGCAGAAGAAAGTGCGGTCTTGGGCGGGCGCTCTTCTGACAAGAGGTAAAAATAAGCGGCATACCAAGAAGGACATGCCGATATCAAAGTCTACTGCCTCTCCCCCTGCATTAACCAGGACAAATTCGGATCTTGGTTCGGGCTTGGACGTCGATTTCGATGATGACAACATCGTCGTCTTGCGAACACCCACCAACCCGGCTACACCGGAGTCGAGTCACCTGCCTCCAGAGGAGGAGCTACAACCTAGCCTGGATAACTCTTGGAAGCCAAGGAGCTTCTACGAACAGAATACTCAGAATGATGCCTTTAGTCCAGTGATAGATCTTGATGCAGCTCTGGGTCCATTCAATACCCCTGATATGCGGTCTAGTCGTGTTGCAGAGAGCGGCTTCTCGGCGGCAACGAAGCGGATGTACAGTGGTGGACGACGGGGTGAATTCATAGGTCCGGAGATGCGCTATCATCGCCGTGCAGAGAGCGCTCCGGAAATGCCCCCCTTTGATCGCAGCTTTCTCGGTGGCAACCGATTTGTCACCACTTCAACCTTGGAGAACCCTGATGTTCTGTACGAAGAAGAGGAGGATGCTTTTCTTGCTGCCACCGGCGATGCTCAACAGGAATCTGTTGAGCAATCAGGTCCGCAGGTGGCCACATCCGACACGGCTGATGCAGATAGGCAATCTGCGGATAGCAAAGACAGCTCTGATACCCTGACACACCAGCCGCTTGCTCAAGAAACTAACAAGGGCGATTTACCTCACGCTGGTCTGGGTATACAGAAGGACGAACCGAACGATGCCACGGACATTGCTGCTACCCGTCCGGATCAGGAGGAGCAGAAGCTCACCGCCAAGCAGACCTCGCTCGCTCAATTCCACAATGCGGCTAACCCTTTCTCTGCTCAGCTGCAGAGTTCGACAGAGACGGACAGACAGGAATGGCAACATAAGCCTGTTCCACCGAGTCCTGACATCTCGCCTCGATTTATGCCTGCTGACCGAACTACCACCCCACTGGAGCTGACCCCCAATATCCCTCCATTGTCTCTCCAAGGCAACAACTCTCTTCCAAACTCTTCCTTCCCATCTCCCGACTTTACGCTGTCTTCCGACGTTCCTCGCTCAGTCACGACTTCGTCCACGACCGACCGTAATTTTTCGAACCCCTCATACAATCCCTCGGTGGATCTTCCTCAGGGTTCAGTTGAGGATGTGCCCTCACTGACCAGCAGTGCATCAACGACGACAAACACCTTGAACCGGATCTCCGGCACATTCTTCACTCGCCCTCGCTTGTCCACTGATCGTTCGGCGTCTTTTTCTGCCGCTGTGCGCCGTCGTACCAGCCAAGCCAACAGCTCTAAAAGATCCAGTCTCGCCAGTCTCTCCAAGCTGGTTGTTGGGCCCCACGCAGAACGGAGCAAGCTTAGCTACGAAGAGAAGCCCCCGGAAGATGAGCCTGAAAGAGCCAAGAAGAAAGGTCTTCGGATCAGCCGTCTCATGCACTTCTGGCGAACTAAAGATAAGGACAAGTCCTGTCATGAACATGGTGTTCGGGATCAGCGGCCCTCTTGAGCCATCGCTGCTGGGACCATTGTCTGCCCCTTGTACATATCTAACCTTATGATTCTCTTGACGTGGTCTTTGCAAGATCTACTTTTTTTTTCATCTTTATTCCCTCTTCTTCTTTCTCCCTTTTACTTCTTTTCTTTTTGATTTTTACTCGGACCGGTTCACCTTTCTGCGTGTTGGGTGGTAACTGACGAATCTCTTTTTCATCGATATGTGGTTAAGCGTAAGAGTATGAAAGCTCTATCTTGTTTATTCCTTTCTTGTCTCTCGTTCATGGCCGGTTGCAGTTGTGAACAATGCCTTCATCTCCGTTCGCTATCTAATGTTTCAGGGCCCTTCTACTGTTTCATTCTTCTTCTTTCTCAGCTTCTTTTGATTTCACATTCATCTATCTTTCTTTCTTCTTGCATTCATTATGGCATCCATCTTTGTGTCATTCTTTTTCTCCACGAGACTCTTCTTACACGGGCTTACTGGTTTTGTTGGCGATTCTGAATTGGGGTCCCTTTTTATTCGACTTCCTTGGGAGGTGCATGTCTTTCAAATCACGAAGTGCAAGCATCTTTGCCACTTTGAGCGTGCAGAGCTACATGCGTACAGTATGAGCTGCTAACAGACAATTCAATCTACACTCTGCGTCATCAAATTGATGGCGTCTACTCAGTAACCATTTCGAGCCCTTGTAGTGTGTCATGTCTCAATTATATTAGTAGGGATTCATGATGTCAGTACAGCAGCTGTAGCACGCAACGATTGGTTGTAGTTCAATATTAGCAATGCTCATCTTGCAAATTGAAGCACATACTCCAAAAGTGCCAAACACCGTCTGGTGGCCAGTACTGGTGTGTAGAGTGACGATATATATCCAACCACGGGGCCCCACAAGCCCGTCCCAATGGCGAAACCGAAAATTCCCCAAATCCTTAACTGAATTCAGACAACATATCCTAACAATCAATGTAAGATATAAATCACAAAAACCACAACCTCTTCAAAAATGGCACCTCGATCCAGCAACACATCCAAAAAACCCAACAAAAAGGAGAGTAGTAAAAAGAAGCTGTCCTCTTCCTCACAAACACAACCGCGCCGAAACACCAGCAAAACCGAACCCAACCATCATCAAGATCACCTCAACCTCTCCACCACCATCCCGCTGACTCTCCAGCAACTGTTACTAAATGTGTTCAAAACTGCTTTGCTCACAAACGGGCACAATTATCTCCATAACCGGGAGGAGACGAAGAAGAACGACAATGATGAATCCGGAGCCACCACTGCTGATTCAGCAGAGCAACAGCAGGAACAGCAGCAACTAGACATCAAAAGTCTGATCCAGACGATCAAAACCCATTTGTATAATCGTGACTTTGACTCCGCTTTTACAGATGCCAATGAGGACTTGCTTCGTGCTTATGCATTGCGGTGGAGCTCGTCCAGGGCGTTGGGGTATGCGGGCATCTTTCGCGCGCTGTTGAGGGAGGTGGTTAAGCCTGTTTCTGACCATGCTGCTACTACTTCTACGAATAATGTCGTGTGTATTGGAGGTGGCGCGGGTGCTGAGATTGTTGCGCTTGCGGCTGCGTGGAGGGATTTTATGGTTGGTGCTGAACTACGATCTTCTTCTGCAAGAGATGAGGATCAAATTGCAGATGCTGTTGAGGCGGTATCTTTGGACGATGGGAAAGAAGAAGAAGGTAGCAAAGAAGCAGTAAAACAACCAACTTCCACCACCACTTCTACTACTACTACCACCTACCCCGGCCTCTCCGTCACGGCGGTAGACATCGCAGACTGGTCAAAGGTAGTTGAGCGCTTATCCACCGCTATTCAATCTCCCACAGTGACAGGGTCAAAGTCGCATCCTGCTCCATTGTTACCCTCCAACAAAGACGAAGAAAAGAAGACACCCAGCTTCAGCGTTGGCTTTGAGAAGCTAGATGTTCTCTCCACGGGGGAGAAGGAACTTCAGGGATTATTCTCGCGGCAGGGAGCGGAATCATGCTCTACTGTCCTGGTAACGTTGATGTTCACTTTGAATGAACTGTTCTCGACATCTATGGCCAAGGCTACAGGGTTTTTGTTGCGCATGACGGACATGTTGCGGCCTGGAACGGTGCTGCTTGTGGTGGATAGCCCCGGGAGTTATTCGACGCTGAAGTTGGGCAAGGGTGGTGATGGGGAAGTGCGGGAGAGACAGTATCCGATGAAGTTCTTGTTGGATCATACGCTGCTGTCGGTGGCGGAGGGCAAGTGGGAACGGTTGATGTCGGAGGATTCGAGGTGGTGGAGGAGGGATGCGGCCAGGTTGAGGTATGATGTTGGGGAGGGGGCTGGGCTGGAGGATATGAGGTTTCAGGTTCATGTTTATCGGAGGGTGGGGGTGTAGAGTTAATACTCTGTGCCTTGTGTTCTTTTGTATGGTTGCATTTTGTTCATGGTTTACAATGATACCTACCGTCGTGGAGTCTATGTCTTGGTGTTCGTTACCTGCTATAAGGTTTCGATATGTAGAGGCATATTTGAGAGAGGAATGGGTATGATATTGCTACAGGTTCATGCGTGTAGGAGTGCATGCGTGCGAGAGGGTGTGTAAGAGAGGAAGTGATGAAGAAAGAAGACCAAACGACATTAATTCGCCACGGAGATCATGCACGCCTGAGATCCATCCGGTTGAAGGAAAACAACAAAGAAAAGAGAAATAAGAAATACACGTAATTCCATTCACCAAGCCACAGCGCCTTCTAGTTTCTCAAGCCCAGCAAGAGGCTAGTGCTCTTTCCGCCTTCCTTGCCATCGTTACCAGGCAGATACGTGACGTTGGGGTTGTTGGCAAGCGTCGTCGCGATCTCCTTGCTGGCATCGATACGACGAATCTCAATCAAGCCGCTGCCCGCCTTGGCAACAGCCTTGCTGATAATATCGGCACTCTCGGCTTCACCCTCGGCGCGGATGACATTGGCCTGACGTTCCTGCTCGGCCCTCTCGACAATGAAACGGGCCCGCTCGGCGTCCTGCTGGGCGATCTGCTTCTGCTCGACGGCACGGGTGAATTCCTTTCCGAAGGTCATGTGGGTAATGGAGACGTCCTCAAGGGCGATGTTGAACTGAGAAGCTCTCTTCATGAGGTCTGTGCGGATGCGGTTGGAGACAGCTTCACGCTGGGTGATCAGTTCGGCGGCATCGAACTGAGCGACAATGGCTTTGAGAACTTCGTTTCCGATGGATGGGAGCACACGCTCATCGTAGTCGATACCGTAGGACTATTTGGGAGAGTCATGGTTAGAGGGAATGGACCCAGTCGGGTATAAAAAGGGCACAGGCATCTTACCTGGTAGATGGCCGGCAGCTTCGGGACCTCAGGACGGTGCAGCACACGCAGAGTCAAGCTGACCATCTGCAAGTCCTTACTACCCGTGGTGGTGGAAATGTTGCGGGGCTTGGTGCGAACATCATAGATAATAGCTCGCTGCAACCAAGGAATGAGGAAGTGTGTGCCCTCGTTCATGACCTTCTCCTGCACTCCGGACAATCGGTCGAAGATGACAGCGCGGGTACCACCACGAACATCGTAAATGGAGGAGTTGAAGATGTAGACTCCCGCCGAGATGGGAACCGCGAGGCGGTAGATCTGCTGGAGGAAGGTAGACATGGTGATAGATTGATGAGCGAGGGGACGGGGACTTCAGCAGCGACAGAGAAACGACCGTAATTATCAGGCGGGCGGGAGTTTGGCTGGAGATGATGTCGAGGCTTTTCGCATGCTGTCCCGAAACGGATTAGCGCTGGGCGGTGGTTTGAACTTCCAACTTCGACTTTCGTCCGTTTTGGTCCGAAGGTCACCGACGACGACTTCTCTCTCTCCTCTCACGCCTCATCTCTCACTCCCCACATCGCGCTTTTCGTCGCTGATTCTCCTCGCATATCTTCACAATGGGTGGCCATCTCGATCCTAAGAATGGAGTGTGAGTATTTTTGCCCCATTGTCTCGTCTTGTCCGCTCCCTAGCTTTTCCGGGGGAAAGGGTACCATGCGGCCTCGTCTGCGATGAGATATCTACCCATGGCCCCTACCCCGAATGGCTCCGATTCTTGTTGAGTCGTAACATATTGGATAATCATGATGGCTAATTTGTGGTTTCTTTTAGCTTCCTCGGCTGGTGGGGTGATCTCGGTATGTCTACAATATCAACTTGATTTGGCTGTCTGCGAAGCCTTTCGACTGTCAGCAACATCGGGCCACCGGGCTTGTTACTCGATTATGGGCCTGCACTGCCGACGAATCACTGCTTCAATAAAGGCGACAGCATGTGCAATTGCGTTTCGGAACCCTTGCTGACATGGCATGTCTTTGCCCCATCTAGGATGCCCTACTCCCCAGCGTGTGACCTCCTACTCCATGTCCCCTAACCGCCAGCGCCCTCTTGCTGGTGCCGGTCACGCCGCCATCTTCAACGTTTTCCGCAGATTCAGACACCAGGTCCTCTACGTCGCTCCTCCCTTCATTGCCGCCTACGCCATCATGAACTGGGCTGTTGAGAGGTATGCCTCCCCCTTACCTGCGGACATGAAGGCCTATATTACACACGTTTCCGGTACAATTGATTGCCCCAGAGCTGACGCTTGGACTTGCTTGTAGGAACGAGTACCTCAACTCCAAGCCTGGCCGCCTTCTCGAGGGTGGTGAAGAGTAAATGTAACGTGCCAGCTCGGAGGATCTTGGAAGAAAGGGATGACATAGGGCAATATGAAAGGGCTGGATGTGTGATTGCACTGTACAGTAACTAGAAGCAATCGAGTATGTTGCAATGTTTTTGGTTGCCTTGACCGCGCGTGGGGTGCATCTGTAATCAAGAATGGGCGGCATCGTATAGGCCGGAGGGATTCCACACCCGCTTGGAGCCAGCCCGTAGTGTAGTTCTGCCAATCACCGGCGGCTATTGCTTGAGCCTTCTTTTTTTCCAGCGCGGGAAGTATCCCACGCTTCCTGGGCAGGTCAATTGGCCATACGGTTTCCCTTTAGATAATTGGGATGTTGAAGGAGTGCTGCCCGAAAGCCCGAATGTGATGATTGTGGTACAGGATGGGGATGATGGATGGCCTTGGCCGTGATACTACGTATCGTGATGGACCACAATTGCCCAGACGATTGGATGGAGTACAATGCGAGTTGACCAATTGAGTTACGCAAGTGTCTATTGTCCATTAGGAGTATCGTGCAATTCTTGATCGAGATAAGGAAAAGAAAGACTCTTTTGAGGCAAGTTGAAGTGGATGCTATTACTCTTAAATTACAGACAGGCCATACCATACCAGCAATACGGCAACCAAACCCACCGGCCAGAAGAGAAAATTACCGAAACAGGCGACAAAAGAGAGAAAACCCCACCTGACTGGCCGCCATCGCCGGTGATAAATTACCACTGGTCACCAGCCGTACATACAATTTTTCTGTTTCTGGTTTTCAACTTTTCCCCCACTCCGCATGCGTTCGTCTCTCGTCGCTTCTTTCCTTTCGCTTTCCTTCTCTCCTCCTTCCTCCTCTCTCTCTTCCTCTTCCTCTCTTCTCTTTCGTCTCCCCTCAGCTGCTTCTTCGCTGTCTGCTCTCCGTCCTCGTCCTCACCTTCGTCTTTTCCGTCCTTTCCACCACTCCATCACCATGAGCGACATCACTCACCCCACCATCAAGGGTATGTAGTATTTCCCTTATCCGCACCATCCACCACCCTTCCATCACCTCGCTGTTTACCCCACCTCCTGTTCTCTTCTCAATCCCCAAACCTACTCTCCAGATCTGTTCAATGGATCAATGCCCGCTTATGACGCCTCAATGAGCGCAATCTCGCCCCAAGACGATGTCATTCCACTTGCTACCCCTCTTACGAAATTTACCCCTCGCTAACATTGGTCCTTCCCATTTTCTGCAGATGGCTGGTTCTCCGAGCAGTCTGACATGTGGCCCGGCCAGGCCATGAACCTTAAGGTTAACCAGATCCTCCACCACGAGAAGTCCAAGTACCAGGATGTTCTTGTTTTCGAGAGCAGCGACTACGGCACCGTCCTCGTCCTCGACAATGTCATCCAGTGCACTGAGCGCGATGAGTTCTCGTATGTTGAAATTCTTACCACGAGCTATTTATACCCGGAAGCACCATTGGCGCTAACGTTATATGACCATAGCTACCAGGAGATGATCACCCACCTCGCCATGAACTCCCACCCCAACCCCAAGAAGGTCCTGGTCATCGGTGGTGGTGATGGTGGTGTCCTCCGTGAGGTCGTCAAGCACGAGACCGTCGAGGAGGCCACCCTGTGCGACATTGATGAGGTAAAATAACAAAAAGAAATCCCCGTGTGCTCGTGCTGTGTATGTGAATATCTGGCTCATGGTTTCTTAGGCTGTCATCCGTGTCTCCAAGAAGTACCTTCCTGGCATGAGCATTGGCTTCCAGCACCCCAACGTCAAGGTCCACGTTGGCGATGGTTTCCAGTTCCTCAAGGAGCGCCAGAACGAGTTCGATGTTATCATCACTGACAGCTCTGACCCCGAGGGTCCCGCTGAGAGCCTCTTCCAGAAGCCCTACTTTGAGCTTCTGCGCGATGCGCTCCGTGAGGGAGGTGTCATCACCACACAAGGTTGTTCGTCGCCTTTCATTAATCCCTTCTTGCCCTTTACATCTCACTTCTCTCTCCCCTCCTTGACTCCTCTATATCCCCCCAAATCTCTACGTACTATTTGTGTTATTTGTATTTTCTCGTCGCGAACTATGAAGCTAACCTTGTTACGCCCCAAACCACCCGACCCCTAACCCGGGATCGGTTTGGGTTCGTGTTTTCTACCCATACAGCCGAGAACCAATGGCTGCACCTGTCTCTGATCACCGACCTCAAGAAGGCCTGCAAGGAGGTTTTCCCCGTTGCCGAATACGCCTACACCACCATCCCCACCTACCCCTCCGGCCAGATCGGCTTCATGGTCTGCTGCAAGGATGCCACTCGTAACGTCAAGGAGCCCGTTCGCAGCTGGACCCGTGAGGAGGAGGAGAAGCTCTGCCGCTACTACAACCAGGACATCCACCGTGCCAGCTTCGTTCTCCCCAACTTCGCCCGCAAGGCTCTGGATGCTTAGACTATCTGAAGTTTTGTCGTTCTAATACTTTGGGTGGTGGCCTCCTCCGTTTCGAGGCCCCACGGCGGCTGATAATCGATGATGATCTGACGATGACGAATATAACAAAAGATTTCTGCTGCTTCCTCATAATATCCCCCCGATGCTTCACATGGCTTGAAGCGTGAGATGCACTCCGAAAGGATCTTCCTAAGAAATAATACTAGCCAATATCCGCTTTGGATAAGTGGACAAGATATGACTATCCCGTAAGCAAATTTTATATTTACGTGCTTAGTTCGGTGTTGCTGCCAGTGCAGGTTGGCCGAGTCCAATTTGAAAGCCAAAACTGGTGATAGTATTCTCTCGTCATAGACCAATTCCCCTCTAAATCTACCCAAAGAAAACTAGAACGATTATAGACCAAGAGATTGAATGAAACAGATTGCATATATTTTTATCTTCAAAGAAAAAGTCGTTAAAATAGGACTTCTCCCGGGGGTATCATTGCCCACAGGGATCAACATCGTCCCAGATACTCATAAACATGAATCAGTACAAACCATCACGATGCTACCGCAAGACGTTTACAGAATCTGCTGGAAAGCACGGTTGATGGGGGAGCGCACGGTGTGACCCTTGTAGAAGTCAATGGTGGCGACAGCGCGCTTGCTAATGCCCTCAGGAGTGAACTCGAATTTCTGCAGTGAAGTGAATTAGCATATGCGGCTATTGAAAGAGGTGGACATATTTTGTAGCTTACCTTGTAGACATCCTTGTAGGGGCCAGAGGCACCGAAGCGGTTGAGACCGAACTGCTCGTGAGCGTAGCGCTCCCAGCCCATGGTGGTGAGAGCCTCGACGGAGAGGACGGGGATGTTGTCGGGGAGGACCTGGAGCTTGTAGGCCTTGTCCTGGGCATCGAAGACCTCGAAGCAAGGAACGGAGACAACGCGGGCAGCGATGCCGTGCTTCTCCTTGAGGTAGGTGGCAGCCTCGATACAGATGCTGACCTCGGAACCGGTGGAGATGAGGGTGACGGCAGCGTCGGGGGCCTCGAGGGCAACGTAGGCACCCTTGAGGGCCTTCTCGATGGTGGAAGCCTCGAGCTGGGGCAGGTTCTGACGGGTGAGGGCCAGAATGCTGGGGGTGTGCTTGGAGGTCAGAGCAGAGTAGTAGGCAGCGCTGGTCTCGTTGCCGTCAGCAGGGCGCCAAACCATGCAGTTGGGCAGAGCACGGAAGTGAGCCAGAGTCTCAATGGGCTGGTGAGTAGGACCGTCCTCACCCAGACCGATGGAGTCGTGGGTGGCAACGTAGATGGTGCGGACACGGGAGAGGGCCGACAGACGGACAGCACCGGCGGCGTAGGAGACGAAGTTCAGGAAGGTACCACCAGCGGGGATGACGGTGCCGTAGGCGGCAAGACCGTTCATGACAGCGGCCATGGCGTGCTCACGGACACCGTAGCGGAGGTAGCGGCCGGACCAGTCACCGATGTTGTACTCGGGGGGCTGGAAGTCAACGGCGTTCTTCCAGCGGGTGTTGTTGGAGCCAGTCAAGTCGGCAGAGCCGGACAGAAGCTCGGGGACGACATCGTGGATCTTCTCGAGGACAGCCTCGGAGAGCTTACGGGTAGCAACGGCAGCGTCGGTGGGCTTGTAGACGGGCAGGCTCTTCTCCCAGCCCTCGGCAAGCTTGCCGGAGAGACGGCGGGTGAGCTCAGCGTGCTCCTTGGGGTACTCAGAAGCGTACTTCTGGAGGAGCTGGTTCCACTCCTGCTCCTTAGCAGCACCCTCAGCGGCGTGCTTGTGGTAGAGGTCGTAGACCTGCTGGGGAACGACGAAGGTCTGCTTGGGGTCGAAGCCGAAGAGCTGCTTGACACCCTCGCAGTCGTCAGCCTTCAGGGGGTTACCGTGGACACCGCCAGTACCCTGGAGCTTGGAACCGAAACCGATGGTAGTAGTCAGACGAATGACGGAGGGCTTGTCAGTGACAGCCTGGCACTTCTTGATAGCAGCCTCAATGCCCTCGAGGTCGTGGTCACCGTCCTTGACGTACTCGGTGTGCCAGCCGTAGGCCTCAAAACGCTTCATAACATCCTCAGTGAAGGCGCACTTGGTGTCACCGTCTGCAAAACAAGCCCTCGTTAGTATGGCTGTGATAATGAGGAAAAAGGGGTGATGAATGAAGCTTACCGATGGAGATTCCGTTGTCGTCGTAGATAGCAATGAGGTTACCGAGCTTCAGGTGACCAGCCATGGAGGCGGCCTCGCTGGCAATACCCTCCATGGCGCAGCCATCACCGAAGAAGCAGTATGTGTAGTTGTTGAAGAGGGTGTAGCCGGGCTTGTTGAAGACAGCAGCGGAGTGACGCTCGGCAATAGCAAGACCAACGGCGTTGGCGAAACCCTGGCCCAGGGGACCAGTGGTGACCTCAACACCGGGGGTGTCGTGAGCCTCGGGGTGACCGGGGGTGATGCTGTCGAGTTGCTACACGAGCATGATAGTTAGGACATGTCTACAATGGCTCTCGCAGAAACCCTCAGCGGATACATACTCTGAAGGACTTCAGGTCATCCATGGAGACCTGGTAGCCGAAAAGGTGAAGGAGAGCATATTGGAGCATGCAGCCGTGGCCGTTGCTGGGGAGGAAAGTTAGTGAAACGATCACCTGGACACAAAGATTGCCAGTTGAAGCTTACGAGAGAACGAAGCGGTCACGGTTAGCCCAGTCGGGATTTTGGGGGTTGAAGCTCATGAACTTGTTGAAAAGGACGTGGGACACGGGGGCCATGCCCATAGGGGCACCGGGGTGACCGGAGTTGGCCTTGAAGGTGGCATCAACCTAGAGGAGGATTAGCTTCAAAGTTGACTAAGAGTGATAGTTCTGATAGATATGCCCACTCCGCAATCCGTAGCTAGTAAAACAAGGAGCTCCGAGGAGATAGCAGCTACAAAAAGCCGATCCTCAGTGTGGGAGACTGTGCTCCGCGGAGTCCCCGTGATACCAGGGATGGCCTTCCGGTGCCGGAGCTCTAGAGAAGCTCTCCGTCACACCGGAATCGGATGGGAGTGGAATAGAAGCAAAGAGAATGGGAGCAAGAGTTGCATACCGCGAGAGTGCGGATGGTGTTGATGGCCAATTGGTCCACGTCGTTGTAACCCATGATTGCTGTGTCTAGAGAAGGAGTTGAAAGGTTAGAGGGAGGTTGAATGGGGGGCAGTGAAAGTTGTTGGGGAAGAAATGAGGGGAGGGGCCATACTATTTAAATCCAACCAAGTTCTTGTTTTTTACTTCTAGTGGGATCTGAGCGGGATGATCCAACAAACAATCAACACAAATGGGAAGACCACCACGAGATGAAGAGGGGAAAAGATGACTGAGAGAGAAGAAGAAGAAGGAGCAGGAGAGAGAGAAGAGAGAAGGAGAAGAAAGGATGACAAGGAAGGGGGAATGGGCGAGGAAAAGCGAGCCAGCCAGGCGGGCGGAGTGGGATGGGAAGCAGCGACCAGCAACGAGAGGGTGAGAAAGGGAAGGTGGGGGGGCAATGATGTCTGTGGTGGGGCACCAACTCTTTCACCGGCTGCTCGGAGGGGGTTACAACTCGCTGGCCACGGCTATTCTTTTCTACTCCTTCGTTTCTTGGTCGGCTATTGCCAGGCAATTGACTGACTTTGGGCGGTACCTTGATCTAAAGCTCGAGGATGTGAACGGAATATGATGTTGGCATGGGGATTGGGGGAAGCTGTCGAGGTCCTCAAGGTAGTATACTTGATGATGATGTTATGCACCATGTGCCCCTCCCCCGCTGCCTCAGGCAAGCTGCGGTCCCTCCGGAATTCAATGCAACCTTTCCAGCTCTCAACAGAAGTACTGTCAAGCTACAGAGAACAATTTTTGATATTGTTAGCCTATCTATATTAGACTAGTAAATTGACGAAGCGTAGCAAGAGCTCGGGTTTGTTCGCTATTATCCAGTCTGCTGCCAGTTATACGAGAGGCCTGGAAGTATCCCTCCGAAACGCCACCAGGAAGCTCCCCCCTCCCTCTCACAACCATTACATACTTACATGATAATTGCAGGGACAGAGTGCATTGATACTTCCCACTTTCCTCCCCTCAGCCAATTGTCTAGATAATAACACGTCTTACCTGTCATATCGAACGACGCAGATCTCTGAGTTGGCCCTACAACTCAAATAACATGCTCAATTTCTACCAAATAACTCCCCCGCCGGCCATTGACCTTACCTCTACTACTAGTTTCTATAGCAATAGTAATCAACCACCAATTTTCAAGCCAGAAATGACAGAATTAGCGGTCCTTCCCCAACTCAGCAATTCTCCGAACATTATTCAGACAAACGAGCCCCATTAGTAACCCCGTGTGTTTCTGTCCGCTGGGTCCCGGAGGACGCTGCTCCGCCAACGGGGGATAAGGCAGGCAGGCACTCACTCCGCTTTTCTTTTCCTTCCTACGCTTTACGGAGTCCGGATTCCAGCCCCAGTCTCCATCAATAACCACAACCACCACATTGTATCTAGTCTAGCTTTCGGAGCACATATCTCCTAACTGACTATTTAGCAAGTCAAATGATTGATTATGAAGCAACAACGCGCGGCAATTATCGATCACGCATCGCAGCAGAAATTTTCTTCTCTTTGCTTTGCTTTCGGAGGTGTGCATTTCCGATGCCCTTTCCATCCCAGGCAGGTCAGTAGGTGTGTTACAGTAAAACAGTCAAGGAAGGCATAGCGATGACTATTTCACTGTGGTAAGTAGTTAGTAAGTAGTAGGCCCATGTCAGTTCTTGTTGCAACTAGAAAATTATCTCATGCAGCTAGAGATGTGCAGTCGCCGACTGAAACGTTGTTACTTATTTCCGGGGCGTACTTCGACTACAAGGTGGTTCTAGCTAGCTAAGCTAATTAGCTTGCAAGGTTCATGGCCGCTCAGATCGAACGGCTTCCCTAATTTGTCTAATCCGCGTGCCGTTCGGGGTATGCGCTCGGGACTTTTGGCTCGGATGGATGGGGCTGTGAGAGGCATGTGTGAATACTTTAGTAGTGGTAGGCTCGCTCTGCTCGGTCGTTGCAGTCAGAATGCATCTGATTCGAAGCGGGCAAGAAATCCTACTATGCAGGAGCACTTTACTGCTATGCGCTGCCCTACAAGCATGTGAGGGATGGCCATACTCTGTCTTGGCAGGTGCATGTGATTTGATTTATGTGAGTCTCAACTACAACTGACTATCTGGTAACCTGGCTGGGAGAGCAAGCACTGGCTAGCATCGTCTAAAGCCTGGACTCAGAGGGGGGCAGTAAACATCATTTGAACTGAAAGCAAGAGGTGACAGTCATCCGATTTACAAGAATATGATTACTAAAGACAGACATACTTGAAAATCCATCATTCACAATATATACTCAAACATTATAGTGACAAGGGGACATGACATGACCCCCGACACACACTCTTGTAAGTGCCGAATGGAAACCGAGACTCCCTGCACCGACCAGGTATCACAAACGAAACGTATCGGAAGAAACAAAAAGAAAAGAAAAAACATAGAAGTCCTCTCGCTCCACTCCTACAATCCCGAAAACAAATGAAACTCCATCGACACCCTAAGGTCATTGCGTTCATGAGAAATACTGGTAGTCCCAAGCTTTATAGCTCAGACAGCCAGTCGTCGATCCCAGCCGTTAATCAGCCCAAATTCGTCCACTTCGTCTTCCACCGCTGGGATCATGACATTCCGGAACGAACCCAAGAAATTGGCCTGCTCTTCCGGCGACAGCCGCATGTCGTTGTATGGCACTCCGTCTTCCGCACTGCCTTCATCAGAGTAGCTGAGGACACTCTGTGCCGGGAGGTCCTGATTGGCTGGCACGTCGCTATTGCTACTTGCTGACCATGCCTCGGGAGACAACCCTTGCAGCTCGGCTTGTGGCGCTGATAACGGTGCTACCATGGGATCCCCCTTGTGGGCGAACTCGGCAGTGAGGGAAGCGAAGGGACCGCTGTCCTCACCACACTCCCTTCCTCCGTAGATCCCGGTGAAGATGTTCGAATAGCCGCGGTCCATGTCACTCAGGACTACTTCCCAGTCGGATACCGTGATCGGTCCGCCCGGGTGATCCGAGGGTGCGGAGCTCGAAAGCACATGACTGCTATCGTACGAGCCGGAAGACGAAGGATAGACTGTCTTGTTCGTAGACACATCTAGCGCGTGGAAGTTGTCCGGTGGCAAGCTAGCCCAGCTGGAAGACCTGATGTGGCGTTGAGCGGCATTAGGACTCGCTCCGCAAATAGTGGCCCTCCGAGATGGCGAATCTGGCGTTTCGTGGTGGCTTGAGCCGGTCATTCCACTCAAGCGCGATTTCCACGACTGCAGCTGCTTCTTCGGGGACTTCAGAGGTCTCTGCAAGGGCGGCGACATGTCCTGCGGTTTACCAATCGCCACGTGCTTATTATTCAAGGAAACAAAAACACTGGCCAAAGCGCTGAATTCCGCGGCAGAGGATGACGACTCAGACTCTAGTTGATCGATGACTGCGGTGAGCAACTTTTGGCTCTCCTTGACGAGTTTGCTGTCACGCTTCAGACCGATGCTTTGCCAAAGGAGGCCCAGTCCTGTGGCGAAAACCAGCTCCTTCCGATTGATACTCACAGAGAGGCAGAGACGTCTCTCATCGAGCAATTGAAGAATCTGGACAATATGCTTTGCTGAGTCGGAAACTGTAAGGATAGAAGGCGATCGGACGTGCTCCTCGCCGAAGCAGACCGCAGGGCGGTGGATCAATGAACGAATGAAGTAATAGACGAGGGACTGAGAAGAAGTCAGTAATTGCATGTGATGGTCAGACCTTGCTTTTCAGTTACTTACCAGAAGTGGCGACCGGCTACTGGTAACATTGGTGCTAGGCTTGTCTTGAGAGAACTCAAGGCGGAGGTGAGCAGGCAAGCCCTTCACCCACTCATCCAATTGCTCTGCAGCCGAGCGTAGCTTCGACAGAGAAATATCATACCCTCCGTCAGAGGGATAGATTTCCTCCAAAACCTTGTTCAACACCCGCGAACCGGCGAATAGCGCGATCGCACTCGAGATCCGGGTAGACTCGCCAGGAAGAGTGGGCAAGAAGCCCGTTTCCGTAACATTTTCATCGTCGATATCTTCAGGATACTCAGTCTTGATATCCTCTTCACGCAGCAGGACAGGCAATCCCGTCAAAGCGGCGGTAAATCTGGCAATGGGTTAGAAGAGATACGCTCTCAAAAGGCCTTAGAGAGGGCCCACTCACCGATCGAGAGTATATTGGCACCAGAACACCTTCTTTCGGGTTTCGGCCACAAGCGCATTCGACGAGAAGCGTTTCTGGCTCTGGTGGAGTCTAAGCTGTTGGCTCAGACTGACAGCAAGACCCCGATAGCGTAGGAGGCTTGTGTAATCGCCCTTCGTCATGCAGTACATTTGAGCGAGCACGTAGCATTGCATTGTTGTAATAGAAATGTCACTTGCGATTGATTCGAGGATCGAAGACCAATTGTCTTCGAAAAAGGTGGGGTCCTGATTGGTTCTCGACTGCAAAAGTCCAGTGAATACCCGACCTGGTCTGGCTGGATTAGGGTTAAAGCTTACCATTGAAGCAAGAGCGGCAATTCCGAAGATTAAATTCAGTTGTGCCAAGTCGTGCTTGCTGCCCTGCATAGACTCGGTGCCTGAAAGGTACTGCTCATAAGCTTTGAGGATAGTGGGTCGGTGAACAACCGGATAGAGAGGAGCCCATTCTTGGAAGAAGATGTTGATGAGCTGATCGGATACGAGCCGAGGCGCCGTGCGAATAGCCTGGTCGACACGGGAATGGGAGATGGCCGGGGGAGTAGCCAAAGACTTGATCGCGACATTGGATGGTAATCGGTTTTGCTCTATGAGTCTATTTGTGAAGATATCTAAACAGGGTTAGCCACAGGCTTTCTCTCAAAGACTGCTTCGATTTGATTCGAAGTTTATGTGAAGCGAGTCCCATTATGAGTGCAGGAAAGAACGGTTAAACATACCAACAAAGCCACGAGTACTGGATATTCCTGTACTCTCAGCCGAGGTCGACTCGGTAGGCGGCAACGATGGTGGGATTTGAATTACGCCCTCGTCTACATCGGGGGCGTTGGACCTTGCAGGCGCAGATGGCGACGGCGCTGCAACACTAGGTCTCTGACGCGAGGAAGGGGAGAAAGAATGAATGCGAGAGAGCACATCTATCTTTTCATCCTTTTCGTCCAGCAAGTTCTTGAGATCCCTAACTTCGGACTCCAGGGCGCGCACTCTTTCCTCCAGCGACTCGGTATATCCACGGGGGAAAGCACGGCGACTGAGCTTGTCGCTGGTTTTGCATTCGAAGCCGACATTGGCGCATTGTGTACAACAGGGACGGACGCCGTCGCAACGGATCTTCTTGCTTCTGCAACGATCACAGGCCTGGGCGATACGACTCTGCGAGCCGTTCCCGACCTTGATCACTTTCATCGGGAGAATTCCAGGCATGTTGGCTGGATGCTTTGGCGCATCTGCCTTGGGGACTGGGTCGGATTGGCACCGGACTTTGGGGAGTAATTCGACAGTACACTCGAGGACGTTCAGTACTATAGTTGATGCGAACGCCTTCGGATCACCAGTTAAGACGGGTCTGGAGAACCTATGTGAAACTCTCCGTGTAAGAGGGAAGGTGGAGATGGCGGAGTAGTTTCGAAGTTAAGGTAAGCGGAGGATAATAGCGGGGTTGAAGGACTTTTGAAAGGGAGGAAAAGGTGAAAAGCGAGAGAGAGTGTGTGGTGGCGGCAAGATGGGACGTAAGACGTGAGTGAGGATGGAGGAGAGGACCGACGGGGCAGAAGAAGAGCGACCAGAAGCAGCAACTTTTCGATGTAAGTACGGCGAAGGTATCAGGCCTGGTAACCAATGTTCCGCGGTGCGGCCTGAGGACTGAACCGGCTCAAAAGGGGGGCTGGTGGGGCTGCTCATTGTGGGTCATGCGTTGGGATACCAGCCAATCCGCGTTGTGGACTTGCTCATTCGCTCAGCCGACAGTCGGCGGGCTTCCAAAAGTTGACTGGAATCTTTGGAAGGTTTCGTGGGTTGGAGTAATACCGGTATGGTAAGTCTGGAGCCGCTGAGGTTATTCACACTGAGTGAACTCTCTCCCCCCCGTTCCTCGGCACTTGTCGGTTGACAGCAGCTGATTCAGACTGTGTAACCACCTACGGGAAGAACAGCACATACTATCAAGAGACACACAGCACTGGTTTCACCCTCGGCTTACATTGCATGATTTGCCATTCCATCTACTACTCTGCGTAGTAGTAGTTGGTATCTGTCTACCTAGCTACGCGGGTAAATACTAGATATGACTAGCTGGGCCGAGGCGGAGTATTGCATCGGAGAACGAGGAGTACTTATGTGTTCAGTAGAGGATACGTAGTATCCAATAGGTAACAACCGCATTAATTTATTTATGAACTAGTAGTAGATAGTAAGTAGTTTGTAAATGACGCCCTTTCCATCGGCATCATTCTCCTCGCTGTCAGCTTATCAGAAAAGAAAAAAAGTTGGCACTGACAGCCCCTGGCACCCGCGTCCACGCGTCGGCACAGGCGGCGGCAGGAACAACTTCCACCAAAGGCAAGTCCACAGCAGACCTGCTCCGACCAGCGCCGGCCACTAATGTATGATTTATGGTACCGGTGCATCAAGGCCTCTTTCCACCGGAGATTCCTACATTAAGTCTCCTTACAGGGGTGCCAAAATGGCAAGTGATTGGCGAGCCAAAAGACACGCAACCAGTCAGATACTATGATCAAGGATGGTTCTCGTATTATCAAGGTTGTCCGTCCCGTCTATCACCATATCTAATCATATCGTCACGGCTGGTTGCCAAGGCCCATGGTTGCAATCATTTCCCCCTCCAAGCACGGATTATCGGGGTGAGTATGGAGAATGCACGATGACTAGTATGTAGATGAGCCAGGCAAAACCGACACTAGCAGAACGCAAGTGCGGTCCGGCTCTTGAAGATCACAGCATTCCGAGCCAGCAAAGCTTTGCCGGTTTCCACCGGGCTCGCGGTCCGACAAATGTGGGAGTGGATGGGGACCCGATGGAGATCAATCTTGCCAACTGTCCAGACCATCAGACTCTAATATTACCACTTCTCTACCGTGGTTGGACAGCAAACACCTCCTCCTCCCCGCGATTCGGAACCCAACTGGCACCCGGACGCTTGATTTACCAAGTGACATTGTGAATGGAGGCAATTCAGACACAGGTTACGTATTCATCCACAAGCGATCTTCAGTTCTCAGTTTTCTCCTTTCTTTTCATTTCTGCGCTTCTGAGAAAAGACAGATTGACTATGATGCCGATGATGAATTTTTCTCATGCAACTGCAACGCAGATCTGTGCTCTCACCATTGTCTCCAATGGAAAACCAAACCTGGCCTCCAATTCCAGCCCAACAAGGGTGGGGAATCCGAGCGTTTGCCGAACCATTCCCGTTTGAGTCAGGGCCTCGTCCCCTGGGTCTGAATATGAACTGCCTGATGCGGTGTCGCCACTGATCTCCCCCCGGCGTTCGCGGCTGGAAGATTGCGGAGAGTAAGCGCTTCTGATTCTGGATTCTGGATTATTATGCTCGTATTCCCATTGATCGAATGGCACGAGGCCTGATCGGGATCGAGCCTGCTTATTCCCAGTGGAGAAACGCCTAGAGGATTCAATATCACTCATATAAAGGTCTTCAGCTGCAATTTTCTTTTCTTCTTTCTAATTACTTTTTTTTTATCTCGCCCTGCCCGGCGGGGATATCCGACAACTTATCAGCGACTAGTGGTTATCATTCATTGATATAATATGTCCTGGGTACTCCGAGCGCTTTTTTTTCGATTATGTTGACCGTGGCTCGGTGAAAGTTGGTCGTGCGCCGAGCGTTTGCCGAGAAAACGCAGAGGTGGAGGCGGAAATTCATGGACCATCAATGACTGAAGCCTGGAAGGGGGATTTGATTCGCCCACTGTTATTGTCCCAGATATTTTAAAAATGGGTGCGATGAATACCTGAGGCAAGACCATTTTTGACTAGTCAGCTCTGCTCTGGGGCCAGTTAATCAACCGGTCTGGCATTCACATTGGTCGATAGTTCGGCCTTCTGCAACTATCATGCATATCTCACTCAATGAATCCTCCCAGGGCCAGAAGGCTGGCTGGCTGACTGGCTGGCTGGACCACCTTCTCTTTAGCCAGGGTCTCCTGGCCTCTAGCAGTCGATCATGGCGGACCGTAGCTGTAGCGTGCATCAATCTGGCCCCACGAGCTGAGATCCAACCTCACATCCCTCTGTAACTAGTATGTACCTAGTATGTACTTGAGAACTTCTTACGTGAGTACTCCTACCATTAAACCCAAAGCACGCAAAAATTATCCGATCGATGTCTAGTTGGATACCACAGGGCTGCAGCACCGAATCCCTCAGGTGAACTTATTGTATTATCTTACCAACACACCAACTCAACCATCTCAGTCAGTACTAGACATAGTAGACACCCACCTCAGCGACATCGGCGCCCCCCCAAACCTAACTCTACTTACCACCAATAATTACCAATCAGTATCTCAGCTGAAGCAACCCTTGGCAACCCCAACTATGAATCACCGCAAACGTCATCAATACAGCAAATCCCATAATTACTGTGTTAAACCCCCGATTTGGTCCAACTAACTCATTTAGAATAAATAGTCTCGTGCCAATCCTTCAGCAAGTCCCCTCCTCTCACTAGTTACCAAATGGCATTTGCCCAGAAATCGTATTAGAGTTTACCAAATCCTTCTCTCGTCAGTTCTTCCAACCAACCGCCGCTCTCGTTTGGAAGGATCGCTTACCCCGCGGTGGGTAAGACACTCAAACTCAGATCTTCCGGGGGGAGCGCTTGGAATACTGGTACCTCCACGTTTTTGTGGCCATGGTTAGGTTTATTTTACTGTTGTTACGGGTTGGGTATTAAGTGGGTTTGATACGAGATTACTTAAACTATAACCAGTTACTACATAGGACTTTGATGAAGGATCGGCATGCATGGGGTTGGGTTGTCTTTTGTCTGGTTTAAGTGGTTGGTTGCAGGTAGATAGAGGGGGGATGTACTGAAAAGTCAGTTAGTCAGAGACTATTCTAGTTAATACTCGTTTAGTTATCGACTAATTAGGGTCGGATGACGGATGGTGGGATTTTTTTGGTTTGGCTAGATTGTTTCATAGCTATAGTGGGTTCGAGATGTCTAACTAGCTAGACTAGATGTAAGCAAGTGGGTGTTACTTTTAAGATCGTAGTTCACTTTCAAGAGAAATCCTCTTCGATGTCCCCTGATTGTTGCGTCAGGTAGGCGCTGACTGCGGGGCTTGACATGAGAGTTTCCCGCTGTTGTTTGAAGGATCGACAATTAGTATCTTTTGGTTATGTTTGATATTTTGTGTGGGGTTAACGATATGGGGTAAGGGGGTAGCGAACGGGGAGAGACGGGACTATCACACAACGCACCTGGTTAACGAGGTCCTCGATTGCCTGTTCCATAAGCTTGGACTCCAGCTCTCGTAACCTTAAGATTGTCTGAAACACATACGGGTCGAAAACAGCACGCATGTCTTCGTTCTCGCGGATCTCACTAATCATCATGTCGGTTTGGCGGAGGACGAAGAATTGGGTCTCCAGTCGCTCGAGGATGAGCACCGCCGCACGAAGCTGGTAGATATCCCAACGGGGATCTGCGGCTAGGAGGTCCCTGAGACAGCCGGGGTCGCTCACTTCTTGCCCGTTCCAAGTGGCTTTAAGTTCCCTGCCGCCGTCGTTGGTTTGAAGAACGTTGAAGTCCAGCCCGTCCTCCTCGTTTACGCATGCCCACCAGATGATGGGGCTGTCCCAGGTTGTTGCTGCGACTGTTTCTGAGCTGTCGGGGGAAGTAGCTAATATCTTGACTCCTGGTGTATCTTTGCAGAATGCTTTCTTTGCTATCTTCAAGGGATCGTCATCTGGGATGTCCAGGTCAAGGAAGATCTGCTTTGCGTCCGTGGTATGCTCGTCGAGGAATCCATATGAGAAGATCAATTCTGAGGCAGACTTTTCGTCGCCATACCTTTATACCATCAGCTTGAGCAGATCCAACCAACAAGTAGTAGTCAATATAAATACTTACGAGATCGTAACCTCCTCATCAGCCCGCAAGCTCCGTCCCTCCCGCAGCTGCAACACAGCATTCCCGTCGGCATCCTCGTCATACAACGCCTTGACTGTCCCCTCAGATGCATGATTTGCCATATCAATACACGGAACCATTGCATGTCCATGCCGAGGCAGATCTACCATGCGTGACCGGTACAATGCATCGACATATTTCCAATCGTTGAACGTCAGCTTCCCCGTATCCTCGTCCCACCAATACTTCTCACACCAGTCCAAGCCCTCTGTACTTCGACGCAGGTGTTCGAATTCTTTCTCCAAAGAGGCAATCTTCGCATGCACAGCCAACCTCAACGAGGACCCGCGCAAAAGCTCCAGCTCCTCTTCACTATAAAAAGTAGGTAAAGATATAGCAGGCGGCATGTACTTCATATATTCGGTCCAAGGGCTCGATAGTCCAATCTGATGCCGCTCACTCGCATAATCTGGGCTAGAGTGCGTGAGTTGGACGAGAAGGAAGATTAATATGGCGCCCCTGGCTGTCTGTACATATCAGTATGGGAATAGCCCGAGTTCATCCGTCTCTCATAGAAGCCATAAACATGGTGTCTGCTAGGTCGAGATCGGAGTACAATGAGGAAATAGACCTACTCTTCCGAAGTCCCCGACAGCCTCTAATACCTCGCGGAGTTGTCTATCCGATTTGGAATATTCTTCAACAAAATCAAATGACAGTACCAAATCGGTCGGCACTCGTAGAAGTACCTCCGGCTCTACCTCACTCCCCTCTGCATTTCCGGTAGATTTCACCTCAGTTCCAACAATTGCAGACCCCTTGTCGGTTCCATCATCTGCTTGCAATTTGCGGAAAGCGATACCGTTGACGGAGACTCCGTTGAGCTTGATCCAGGAGGGAAGCGTCTCGATCGGATAATATTCGTGTTTCATCTTGCCAAGCTTCAGTTACTGGGTGTTACTTTTATCGTAGCAATTGCATACGAACACTATAAAGCGTGCATGCTGCAGCTGCGACGTACAGGTCAGGTGTTTGTTGTCCTTATCGATAAGAAGGCGGAGAGCTAGCCATGTGCCCTAAGCCCTATCCGTGACCGTTGATGGCAGCCGGGGTACATTGCGGCATGTAGACGTCATACAAAAGCTATCGAGCCGGATTCTCCAGGCGAAATCGACCGGACCTTAGCTGGTATTAATTCAGACTGCGGGGATGTTCTTCTGACTTGGTTAAGTCAGATAAGTTGTTATTATTGCTATACCTGAAGACATAGTGCTACGTCAATAAATAACCACTTTTGCTACAAGGTCTACTAGCTGCTTCAGTACTACAACCACGAACATGCCTGCCAATACACGCATTCAGTCTTCGGCTTCAAAGCTTCATAATCTGCTCGTGCCCCGGCCTCCAACTCCGTGTCTGCTTCCACTGCGCTCTATCTGGCAGCCGGCTGCGATCCATACCCCAAGAAGCGTGCAAGCACGCCTAAACAGCGGCCTAGGCAAAGACTGGAAGGGTACTGGGGCGGAGGATCATGCAGTTGATCGAACACAGAAGAATGATACCACGGACCCAACAACAGATGCATCAGCTTCTGTTATGCAGGACAGGAAGGAGGGCGAGGGTAACGACGCAAAACCTCAGGGAGCAACAGAAAAGGGAGGAAGCCAGCATGGGAAGAAGGCGAAGCAGGAACATCCGAAGGCACCGGAGCCGATCATTGGGATGAACGATGAGAGAGGTCATGTAAGTTTAATACGAATACTATGCAAGCCTATCAATTTACTATAAAGTTCGCAAAGGTCAGTTTCTTGAGACAAGAACGGCTAACTGGTTCTGCTCTGATAGAAGGGTCACTAAGCCCAGGGTTATTCATTGGTAATCGAAAAGCTCAAAGCGGTCTATATGGGATTGAATGAGGCTAATCTTGGAGCTATATGATCTCAGTACTTGTTTCATTATCATGTTGACTGTACATAAAATCTTGAATAGCAGGATCTATCGGCCAGGTTTGAACGACAGCACCTAAAAATAGAAAGGTTAGCTTTGGCGCAAGCAAATGAATTTGAGCAGGAGATCCTACATCATGCTTTCCTACTTCCACTATTTCGTCCTCTGAAACACGGATGCCACCGACTCCTTCAATGTAGGAAATTGGTACATCGCCCATCACCTTGCGAGCAACGTCGCCCACAGTGGTATTCCTGCTCGGCGTCAGAAGGTCCAGTTGGTGTCAGTATTATCCGGGCGACTCACTTTCCAACAAGAACGCAATCACGGAACACGGCCGTTCCAGCACCAGAAGAAAAAGTGGAGATGTTGCGAACGGGGAAGACCGGCACAAGTCCTAGCAGTTCTGCAGCACGTGAGAGACACTGGACAACCCCTGTAGAGCCGAAACGGTAAAGCACCATGTCTTTCAAATTCTCGACGCGCCTATATGCATGTTAGCATGACCCCACTAGAAGGGCGTATATAATGTCTTCGTACTGTGTAAGCTTCTCGTCCATCTCCTTGAGGCCGCCTCCATCGGGGTCACCCATTTCGATAAGATCCTCTCTCGTATCCAAGAACTCACTTCCTTCAACGTACTTAATGTATCCCTGCTTTGCTAGCCTCCGGAGGAAAACTTCTGAAATCGCGGAGCAGAGTACAATTGTTTGAGGATCTTGCATTTTAGCGATTTTGCTAATGTTCTAAGCTCACCATGTCAGTGACGACAGCAACAGGTGACTTGAGAGACATATGACCAACCTTGTCTGCATCCGGATGATCGATCTTGTTCAGGGCAAAGACCGTCGGGAACTTCTCTGCGATAAATGCTTCAACAACCTTCTCGATAGTTTCATCAGACCATTCCTCGAGAGGCTCCTTGAGCCCCATACGATCCAGGCATCGAGCAACAATCGCACTTGTACCTCCGTAACCGGAAAACTGGGCTTGCAAGGTGTCCACGGCCGTAGATTCTTATACTGATTAGTACGGATAGATCTTGCTGGCTCATTATGTCACCAAACTCACTGACTGCCATGTGCCTCCTCTTGATGGAACCCCTGCACAGCATTAGCCCTGGTTATGTAGCTCCTGATGTGCAAGCATACCATTTCTGCATGAGATTTCCCAGAACCCAGCGTACAATTTCTGACCTCAGCCATTCGATATCTTGTGAAGGGTCGTATCCTCGTGTAGCTTTGCCTGTATTTTTAGAGAGCGACATCAGTGATGTTGTCCCGAGATAATTCCACATATTGATATTCGAGACCTTCTGCATCGGTGGTTCCACTAACGTCCACAACGTGGATCAAAGCATCGGCGTGACGCAGGTCATCCAGGAACTTGTTACCCAAACCACGTCCTTGGTGGGCACCTGGTACAAGACCTGCGACATCCAGAAGTTCAATCGGAACAGAGCGCCGTCCCTCCACACATCCTCCGTAGTTCGGCTTGCACTTATCGGAAACATTGAATCGTTGGCAGGCGCATTCTATCTGGAGGTAGCCAATGGCACGCTGAGGGTCAATGGTAGTGAAACTGTGGTTCGCCAGTCAGCGATGAACGGTCCATTACGGCGTCCGAAGGGCGATATGGATATCGGTGGAGGACGATAACGGCAGTAGGATTAAACATACGGGAAATTTCCTGGATGCGAAACAAGCCATGAGTTTGTGCTCCGACACAATTCAAAGCGCAGAGCTTATTTAGCTTACCGACTTTGGAAGAGGCGTCTGTCAGACTATTTAATGTGGTCGACTTTCCGCTGGATGGCTACATGCCCCTCATTTCGATCAGCGGCGTCTCGTATGAGGGGTAGAAGAATCCCAGACCTTTCCAACCAGCCCAATTAACGGATCTCTGGGCATCTTACAAAGCGCGCAGCAATTCTAAGGTATATGAGCAAGACAAGAATGACTTAAAGGAAAATAATTTCGATCTGAGCGCTGGAGCGTTGGGGAAATCATTTCTGCATCAGCGGGGAGACAATCAATTTCTGCCGTCCTCCCTAGGAAGGCGGTCTGAGGCTGCTGTTCCCGATCGAGACCCCGATTGTCCCTGACTTTGGGCAAGATCTCCTCGATCAGATTTGGTTCTCAGGCATTGACAATGGCATATTTGACACTCCTAACGATGCTTGGAGCTGCCACGGAATTTGGTAGTTATATCCTACATATGTGGGGGTGCAATAGCCTACGTGTTGTGACAAACGTCGCTTTCCGTCCTCAGATTGGCAGTCGCCCTTCATAGTATCACCTTTCTGAAACAGACGGAGACCAAGCCTAAGATCACATATATATATATGACTCTTAATGCCGATATGGGAAAGCCTGTCACTCTGAGTAAGATGCTGACGACTCGCTCTCACTGGATTAGACTAGCCTAATGTCTAAGCCCAACATCACCTACATCAAGCAGAGAGATGTACCACGAGTATAGGCGCGATTTGAGTCTCGGCTGAGATGTGTTTGCATCATATTCGGGGAGCAGTTCTCCGTATTGGATCCAGTGCTGTATAGCAATTTCATGCCTCTTCGAAAGATTTATGCATCAGTATTGCTCGAGAATCGTTGGACGCCGAGGTGGTACGTCACTAGTTCGATCGGGGAAGATGTCTGCTTAGCATGTATACTCATCTCAGTGAGCATTGACCTCTATCAGGGCTGCATGGTGATGTTCCTGTGTTTTTCTATCTTCAGTATCATATCTGAGATGGCATCATTGGTATGCTGATCCCATGCACCTAAGGCTTGGCTTAGAACGGCTCCTGTCACCTCACCGCGGCGACAATAGAGATGAGTATGTAACAAATATGGGTCAAGGAAGTTAGAGGAATGAGAAGGAATGATAGATTCCAAGTACACAAAACCAGAGACCTGCTATGCGGAGAACCGTCGTTATTGCCATCATCGATCAGCCAACTCCCACGGCTTCAGGGGACGCTGTTTCACCGTCAACCGCTGATATTGCCTCATCCAATTGAACGATTTCCAGATATTACTTGTCTTATTCGCTCATAGTCCCCATAAGTGAGTGGACACTGTAGCCCCAGTGGTGAAGGGGTCAATGATGCTGGGTTGGTTGCAAGGCGAACCAAGGTGTGGCCGGCTTGTATGACGTCGTCGCGGCCAACGTCACCAGCCACGCCCATCGGTTTTTGTCCACTGCAACGATATATTAAAGGTACATTGATCCCTTCAAAATAACTTTAACAATCAATCAACTCAACATCCATCTTCAGAAACAATCTCATCTCTTTCAAACCACAACTCTCTACTACCACACCGTCTTTCTCACACACAACACAACTTCATTCAAAATGTCCGAACAGACTTTCCACACCACCACCCAGGACATCCGCAAGCCTGAGTCTCATGTCTCCCAGGCCCATGATGGCAAAACCCCCAAGAACTCTAACGTCTCCGCCATGAAGGTGATTTTCCACCTTGCCTATTATATCCATGACATATACTAATAATGAACTTTAGTCCATCATCGACCAGAACACCGACAAGCAGGCTCAGATCGATAAGGCCCAGTCCAACCTGCCATTGCCTGAAGACCCCCCTCGTGCTAGCGACTGGAACTCTATGGACCAGAGAACTGTCAACGTCGGTTCGGGTGGTCGCGAAGGACCCGTTTCGGGCGAGAACAACAGCGCCTTGAGAGAACCCGCAACTGCAAGCAGCAGTGTTCGGGTATCTGGGGAAGAATACCACACCAACACGCAACCCATGAGTGGCGTTGGACGCCAGGGCAAGGATAACCTTGAAGGTCTGCCCCGGGATGCTCTTTACCGGTGATTTGATATCATAATTCATGTTGGGGGGACGTATTGACTACGGCCTATTTTATGTGTACTTTATGACTTGAGCATTTAATGAACAAAATGAATGTCCTATAACCACTACTATTTACTACTATCCTTTGGCCGTAATGCACTTTCACTATTCAGAGTAGTGGTATACTAGTAATACCAACGTAGATTGCTGTTTGAAATAAGTCCGCTTTCCTTGTACGCTGGTATAGATATATCTGCCCGCGTGGGAGCTGATAGAAGCATGAGTTAGTTGTGCCTGATTGATCGACTACGTTAGACACTGACCTATACTTGCTATGCAGACTTCCATACATACTATCTCTGCCACTAACTCATCCCCTTGTGTTATGAAAATTATCACTGGGAAACTACTAGTACTACTTAGGATCAAGTAGGCCAAGCAATACAACACAGCCGGTCCAATCGGCTTGCGGATAGAAACCCTAGAGCCCCCTTAAATAGTAAACGGCACATTTATGATACAAGAAACTAGAGACTAGGAACAACTCATGAATCCATCAATATCCCATGCGTTACAAGCAAATAGTTCATAACAAAAGGTGAGTAGAGAACATTCTCTTCATGCACCCAACCACCATGACGTCATACCAGCAGCATCACCAAGAAGCCAGCAAAGCATCCAAAATCCCAATCTACGCAATAGAGAGAACAAAAACATCATAGCACAACCATAGAAAGTCTCATATCCAATTTGTCTACCGGAAAGGGCAATCAAGCATGTGGATGGACCCGACCGACGTTGTCTGGGCCCCCAAGGGCAACACCGTCGGGTAACTACATATGGCAAAGGGGGTGGAGAGGAAAGGGGGGGCGGGATTCTAGACGGCGGGTTCCCCCTGCAGCAGCAACAACAACAGACCTGAAATTCCTGACTTGCTGTCTCTCTTTCGATCGGTAGATGGTAAGTCGATTGACGCCACAACTGCGAGCAGATACTGCTCGTTGACGTACCTGTTCGCTTGTTCTCTGTCGAATTCGGTGGGCTCGTAGTAATGTCAGTATGACATCATGCGCTGGGAGAACTCAAGCAGCTTGACGCCATCCGTTCCATTTGCTCACTCATCGTAGACTATATAGATGGCTTGTCTTTGCAGAATGTTGAATGGGATAGCAGATTAAATTCTATCAGTCTAACAATTGACAACTAGACAATTCGAGTAATCCAATCCTCTTAACGCTACTTTTTCCTATACGTCCTATATCACATATAACAACCAACATCACCATGGATCTCCAAGGACAGCCCATTCCCCCTGGCCAGAGAAGCACCAAGGTATGTTATTTTCTCAACATCCCCCAGATTACAATCAAGGCAGGAGAAAACTGACTTCGACAAAGGTCACTTCCGACCCCGAACGCAGAAACAACCCCATCCAGGAGCCTTCTGGCCCCATTACCAACGACTCCCTGGCCGCCGAGTCAGCCACTCAGGGCGGCGCTTTCTCTCAGAACCGCGGAGCCCAGCCCATGGGCGTTTCCGCAGGTCAATCGACCGTCCGTACCACCGACACCAGTGCTGCCACTAAGCTCGACTCCAACGCCGACACCCAGGATAGGTATCCCGAGGGTCTAGGCGGACAGGGCAACTACCCTGGCGCTCACGTTTCCGAGTCCGGCTATGTTGGTGGTCCCACTGCTGCTCAGAAGGAACTTGGTATCGGTCAGGGCCAGTACCCTGCTTCCCAGAAGCTGTCTCAGCAGCAACAGTCATCTGGAGGAGGAAGAAGCGGTGGTGCTAGCTACTCCCAGCAACAGCAGCCCGCTCCCGCTAGTGGCAGCGGCTACCGCAGCCAGCACAATGCTGGAGCGGCGCCATCCTACGTTCATGATGTGACTGGTCGCTTGGGTGATAGCAAGCCCAAGGGTGCCAACTTGAAGGAGGGAGATATCCCTGATGATGCGCCGAACGCTAGCTACACTACTGATATTGGTAGTGAGAATGACCCTGGTCGGTTGGCGCAGGGTGGCTTCCAGCGTAAGACTGCAGAGAGTGGTCCTGCCGGTACCAATGCTGGTAGACAGAAGGGTGTGGATAACCAGCACCCGTACCAGGTTTTGCAGTCTGACCAGAGGGCTTGATTTGCACCATTGATGGATGATGTTATGAAAAGCAAAGCGCGTTTAATATTTATGAATCTTCTCCATATGTAATGTTTTGGGGGTTTGGAAGGAATGGACTTATTCTTTGGGAAGGACTGTGTCCTTCTTCCATGTATTAGTGTATCTATCTAGATGATATGAACAATCAGAGACTGACCCGATCATTGATCATCTCTTCTGCCTCGTAACGTCAATGTAGCTCAACGTCTGCCATGATGCTCGTGTTGCTGTAGTGGAGAATGAGAAAATGTTAATTTGCTAAGAGACGATATTGGTATCATATAGCCGGCCTCTGACCCTGAATTGCTATACACCCGTATTAGTTTTATACATTGTCTTCGCCTGTGCTGATTTAGGCTGGAGGTAGAAACGCTGCGAAAAGCACGCCCTGCACAGCAGCGTATATCACCATGTACTGAACAATTATCTGCCAATAACCATTCGCACCATTGGTCCTTTCCTCCAGCTGCCGCTTCGATGCAGATGAGGGACCAATGTACCTGTTCATAATCAAAGTCGCTGTCCATATATACCACACAGGATAACCTGAGGCTAATCGTGTGATAATCTGCACATGATTGCAGAAAAAAACCATGACAGCAAGGGTAATCTGAGGAGCCGCTAGGCTGCGCAATAGACGGCCTGTCAGTTTGCCGTTCGGGAACTCTTGCTGCGCTGTATTTGTGGGCATTTTCTTTCGGCTGTATCCCACACCGAGAGTCCAGAAAGCAGAGCACACCAAGATGGCCAACATTGGACTAGCCAATGCGAATAACGGCACGTTGGACAAGGTCCAATAACGAAGAAAGCCATTGTCCCTGCATGCGTCAGCGAAGAATTGCCGATGGCCGGAAAAGGCACATACCAGTAATGGTCTTGTACGAAGCTGTAAATACTGGGAAGAGTTCGATGGCACCATTCTCTTGACGAGTCTTCGTTGGTGGCAGTGTGTGTACTACAGAACTGTTGGTAGGCAACATATTGCGGTAATACAAACCCAACCCCGGTGCAGATACCTCCGCAACCGACCGCGACCAGGCGGCGTAACTTGGCAAAGCTGAAAGCCTGCGTTAACGAATACAAGACCCGACATGCTTCCTCGAGAAGGAGGATGCCATTGAGCAGACCATTTCCACGAACAGCAGTGGATAAGCCGTACAGGATACCCGCAAGCACTAGAAAACTATCTTTGATGCTGGTGGAGATGCCGCGGGCACCAAAACTTTGAGCAAAAAGAAGAGTGCCTGTGAAGCTTAAGAGAGAATAAGTGCTCTCCGTGCAGGGGGCTGATAGGAAAAGTCCAGCAGGTGAAATAATGTGCAAGCATGATGCGATAAAAGCCAGCTTGCGTCCTTGGGTCCCAGGAAATATAGTGCATGCCAGATGATATAGAACTACCACCGAGGTGGCATGAGCTGCGTGGGAAATGGCGATACCCAGTATACTCTCTTTGAATTCATACGGGAGAGCCCCTGTATGTGCAAGGCCTAGTAGAACGATTAGCCCAGAAAAAATGGGACTTAGGTAGTGTATGAAAGACGCCTACCACTGGCCAACAGATTAATGAACTTGGAGAACGCATAACTGAACGCCCATTCTTGCTCGAAGAGATGGCCACGTCTGGCCGCCTCATTGAAATAGATGGAATCCCATCTCGTCAGCTTGGTAGATATGCGCCTCAAGATGGATGGTACAAGCCCTTTTATTTCATCGGTGTTCCTGTGCCAGGGGAATAAAGTCGTAGAGGTGTCGTACCCGGACCCGGGAGTCAAGATGGCCAGGAGAAGCAATGAGGCCTTCCAGAGAAGAAAGACGGAAAATAAAGACCGATAGGGATGACAGATGGAGCTTCGTGTAAGCCACGACATGTTCCACTAACTATCTCGCTTTATCCCAGTTCGTTTTCATTGCTGGTCATAGAAGGTTGAACTCCTCGAGGTGGTTGGTTGCATGTTCCATTCACTCCGTATTGGCTTTCCTCCCGAGTTAAGGCGCACGCTAAGCCGCCTTGGGCATTTCTTCCGTATCGAAAGATCCATTAAGGCGACGATATCTTGGACACAGAAATGAGCAACTTTCACTCAGCATTGACAGCCTCGAATCCTGTTGATATTATAATTCCGGCTCTCTCGCTTACACCTCGTTTCGTTCTTTACCTTTCCGTATCCACCGCAATGGAAGAGGCAAGAATGGTCGCCTTAACGAAACGCTCTGTACACTTAAAATAGCTTACGAAGGCTCTGGTCAAGATTGGGATTTTTTATTGGATACTTCCTGCCTTTTTTCATACACCATGTGAAAACGCCGGATTTGCAACGGACACATCATAAAAGATCAACCCAATGAACACGTCCCAAAGGCCAGACCCCGAAGACATGCACTGCCTTGTCAGACAACAAAGTGGAACTGTACAGCCATAGCAGCAAAGTGACAAGACATATAAAGAAGCCGTATAAATTAGAAAGGAAAACAACAGAGCAAAGGAAAGGTGGATTCAGAAGTCCAGCTGAAAACTTCACAGGTTCACCTTCTTGGCCTCCTTCTGGGCGAGCTTGGCCAATTCCTCAAACACCTCGGTGAAGTCCTCTCCATCATCCTCACCGTCCTTCTTCTTGCCCTTGGAAGCCGACTTGGGCACGACCATCACAACACTGGTGGGGCGTTTCGTGGCGGCGGAGTTGCCGAGCTCAGCTCGGGATGTGACGAAGACGTAGGGGATACCGTGGTCCTCGCACAGGACAGGGATGTGCGAGATAACGTCCATCGGCGAGATATCGGCGGCGAGAATGACGACACCGTTGGGAACACCGATGCTGGCATTGGCAGCGGGGATGGGCGACTTGCGGAGAGCCTTGACAACCTCCTTGACACCGCGCTTCAGGCACTTGTTGACGGCAGCTATTAGAAGTCAATACATTAGCACATATTCATTCGATGATAGATAGATGCGCAGTCAATGCCAAACGGGGCAATCGTAATCTCTCAGGGCCAGAAGCTGAGACCGGATCGAATCCACACTCCATCTCCTTAGGACCCAGACCGAGCGCTCTTAACAAACATCTGGAAAATACAAAAGGAAGTTTCTTACCCTTCTTGACGCTCTTCAGGACCTTCTTGGCAGACTTGTCTTCCACCAGAGGGCTGGCAAAAGGAACAATGGCGCCAACGGGGCGGCTGTCGACGTCCATGTGCTCGGCCTCAGCGCCATTGACAGGAGCCTCAGTGGCAGCCTGGTCAATGCCATCGAGAACCTTAGTAGTGAGCTCCTTCTCGACCGCGTCGGCGAGGGCGACCTTGTCCTTCTTCTCCTTCTTCTCCTTCTTGCTGGTCTTGGAGACGCCGTCCTTCTCCGCGCGCTTCTCCTTCTTCTCGCGCTTGTCCTTCTTCTCGGTCCTTTCCTTAGCCATTTTGAATATTAGACCCACCCAGGGAGTTGAACTGAATCCGGAAGAGGGGGAAAGAGACGAGGAGAATGGCGACGGGCGTGGGGAGGAATAGTCGTCGGTCTCGTCGAAACCCGCAAAAATTCGAAATCCATTTCAAAATTTCGGCGCTAGTCCTTTTTAAGAATCAAAGCTTGCGCGGGCGGTGAGGCGGCTGACTCAGCACGTGCCTATCCGGGATGTCATCGCTCTCTTGTTGTTATCGAAAAACAATGAGGTACTTGCCGGCGCCGGGCCTGATGTTTGCGCCCTCATACTCAGCCTAAGACTGGATTTTTGGGCGATCCGGAATTTCGTTGTGGGATGACTTCTCTGAATGATACCTTCCCGGGAAATCGTGTCGCACGATAGTTGGTATTGCCAGATCAATCCATCGTAAGTCGTCAAGTGCAGTTAGTTTGGCTCAAGGAACCTAATGCGCCTCAGATGAATTCAAGCATCAATTCACGTCCTTCACGGGATACTATGCGCGCAGAATCCCCTTTGTCGCTCCCACCGGCACCAGACGCTTTGCACCAATCGGTTCGCTCAGTTTACCCCTCAAAGCCAGGTAGGTTGATGTTGTCTGTGTCTCAGGCTGCGTGTGCTTTAAGACTAATACTCCTCTAGACACGGAAAAAGAGGAGCTGTTAGTACAGGTGAATACCTTAAAGTATGAGCTAGAGAACTTCAAGCAAGAAAGGGATTTGATGGTCCTACGCCATGAGAAGGAACTACGGGATTTGCAGCTCAAGGCAGATTCGGACTTTCGAAAAGCTCAGGTTTGTCCAGTTCTTCAGCCATTACATGACGTGTATTTACCTGACCATGTTTCTGTCCCATAGGCCGCAGAGAGTAACAGCCACCGGGCAACCCACAAGAGCGAGACTCTCGCGAAAGAGATGAAAGAAATCCAGGACAATGCCCTCAATGAGAAAGCCGGTCTTGAGCGAAAGGTCAGAAGTCTTCAGGATCAGAACCAGTCTCTTCAGGAGGAGGTGGAAGACTCAAAAGCACAATCGCTCGACCAAGAAAGACAGTACAAATATCAGATCAGCGAACTGGATACCATACGCTCGTCTTTACAAAAGACGATCGAGGAATTGCAGAATGACCTCCAAACTGTTCAGAGTGATATGCAGACTACACAAGAAAAGCTGCGTCAACGGGAAGCAGAGGTTGCTGATTTGGAAACGGAAAATCTCCGGCTCAAAGCTGAAGGAACAGATAGTGAAACGCTGTCAGTTCTCAAGCGCGAACTTTCCGAACAAGTCAGCCATATCAGGAATCTGGAAACCACAAACCGTGAACAAGGCACCGAACTACGACACCTACGGAAGATTCAGAAGAATGTTGAAGTTGTGGAGGAGCAGAAGAGATCGTTGGAAAATCAGCTGCAGTTGATGAAGGATGTGGAGTCACAACTGGGGACTGCTCAGATCCAGGTTCAGATGTTGGAAGACGAGCGACGGTCTTGGACTAGTCTCTTGCAAGACAATGATCAGCCAGCCGAGTTCGATTCTCCAGAAGCGGTCGTGAAGGCTTTGCTACAGGAGCGCATAGAGAAAGCCTCTCTTGTTGATAAGATAGGTAGTGTCGAGGCACAGTTTCTGGAGAAGGACGAGTCGATCAAGAACTTGGAGACGGAACGGACCACCTTGCGACAGGAAATTGAAAAACTCCGGAGCAGTGCCGGTTCTGTTGCGGGCGGAGCCATGGCAGAAAGCCGTATGAAAGCAAGACTCGAACGACAGCGGGCTCTCGCTGTGAAAGAAGTTGACTATCTGCGTGCCCAACTTAAGGCCTTTGACACGGAAGAGGTGACTATGAATCCGGAACAAAATCAATTCGATCAGCAAAAGTCCGAGCAAATCGCCAACCTTGAGAAGCTCGTTGATGAGTATAGGGCCGAGCTTGAAAAAGCTCATGAAGAGCTGGCTAAAAGCGAGCCTTCCCAGCAGGATGAATCTCAACCGCGCGGAATCAAACGGCCTCTCTCTCCAGCAGAGAGCGATGCAGAAAGCGAACGTCTTTCTGTTTTGACGCGCAAGTATAGAACCCTGCAGGAGTCCTTTTCGAAATCCGAACAAGCCGCGACACTCCTGCGCAAGGAGCTCGAGGCAAGCAAGTCCCAGATCAAGTCCCTCAAGGCTAGATCGCGTACCAGGATTCTCGAGCTGCGTGACAACCCCACCGCAGAGGCAGAAAACCTTAAACTCTCTACTGTCAGGACCTTAAAGGCCGAGAACCAGGATCTCCTTGCTCAACTGCGCGGCGACCATTCGGGTGTCAAGGTCGTTCCAGTGAGCACTCTAGAGAGCATGAAGCTGGAAGTCCAAGATATGGAGCGAGTAGTTGCGGACAAGGAAAAGCGTATGCGGCGACTGAAGGAAATCTGGACGGCGAAGTCGTCGGAATTCCGCGAAGCTGTTGCGTCCCTGCTGGGATATAAACTGGATTTCCTTCCCAATGGTCGTGTCCGAGTCACGTCGATGTTCCATCTATCAGCTGCTTACAGACATGGTGACCATGATGCTCCATCGGACTCCCGGGGCCCAGGAAGCATGGGCAACGGCGAGGAAAACTCAATAATCTTCGACGGAGAAAACGGTACGATGAAGATCTCGGGTGGTCCCAACAGCCTCTTTGCCATGGAGATTAAGCATCTCATCAAGTTCTGGGTCGAGGAGAGGAAGGATATTCCCTGTTTCCTTGCCGCTATGACACTGGACTTTTTTGATAAGACCACGAGAGCCGCACGCATGTAGATGTACGATTCTGCCCAAAGGGCATGTGGTTTAGTTATATTTTGGTCATGCAAATTTCAATGTGATTCCCCGGCACACACGTATTATGGTGCCATGTTATAACATTTCACTGTCCATGAAGGATCTTGCCCATCTCGCCATTATTTCTAATTTGATAGCGACCTGTAGTTCTTTTTCACAGTGATTTAGCAGGAGGCTCTAGCGTCAAAGGTGTCTATCTCGCCCCCGCAGCAGTCAATAGTCTGATCCGTATCCATGGCAACGTCTCCTGTATGTCACTATTACGCTCAACGGCTATACTTAGTCCTGCTTCGAATCTCAGAACTACTATACAACTACTAACAAAGACGCAGTATACATATTGGCTATTCCAAGGCCAACGTGCTGTTGTAGCTCTTAATTGCAATCGCATGCTAAGTATGCATTGAGGGGCAAAATCCAATACGAGAAGCTCGAAGGACAGGATGGGCAAGCGCAAATCAATATCCCGTCCCCTTATATAGTCAAGAATCACCAAAGGACTTTCAGGGTCTTCAGTACTAGTTGATTAGGGTTTCTTAGTAGGTGTAGGTACGGCCTCGACAATCCTCCTTCCTGGTCGATGCTCATATACAGAGCATGTACAGCCCTGATTACCCATTACAGTGGAACTAATAATATAACATGAACAAACAGCTTATTTACAGACCATTGACCAGGCTCAGAGTGAGCCGGGAAAAAAGGTCAGACAACGAGATTACATGACCAGGGGGAAAAAAGGATATCGGAAAAGACAAAGGAAAAGACAGCAGAAACGGCAGGGAAAGATAGACTTGCTTTGCACAGGAGGATTGAAGTGCAGGGACATAGGGCGACACAGTAACAAGTACTGAGGGATGTTGATGTACCGTGACAGGGAGGCTTTTGGCATATTTATCATGAGGTGCAAAAGGGCGACAAGACACGAAACGTAGGCTCGCATGCTTGCCGAGGCTCTCGCACTTAAGTAGTGTCCTTTGTTCGTACATGGGTGGCGCGCAAGTAAATGCAAAATGCAAATCGAGCATTAAGATGAAACATATTTACCCCCAAGCAGCTTTCGGGCGGTCGGGACGTTCTTCCATTCGAAGGATGGCTGCAGTTCAGGAGTCTGACTACCAGCCTCTTCGTCTGCAAAGGGATCAGAGCCCTTCACCTGATTAATCGGTGAAGCGGTACTAATTCCCAGACGAGATCCATCATCAAGCGTGTGGACCTCAAACTTGGCATCGACCTTGCCCTGTCGTGGCCAACTGGCTGTTGTCGAGAACCGGACCAGCAACTTGGCGTCAGAGCCAGCCTTGACTTCAAGTTCAGGAATCTTCCAGGTTACCGCAGACTGCTTGCGACGAAATGTTGCACCGGTGTTCGGGTACATGACAGCTGCTGTGGCATGAGCCACTTCGCGCCCTTCCACAGGAGACGTGTCCAAATTGACTGTTAAGACAAGATTCCTGAGGGTGACTGTGCCTCCTGGTGCGGATGTGAACGAAGAGTTGATAGAATAGTAGATGATCGCACTGGCCTGGTGCTCTTCGAGGTTCCACACCGGCCTGAAAATGACCGGGCAATAGGCTGCGGCAACGGAGGGTTCCATGTGGATTTGATACTTGAAAGCCACGGTCGGCGAGGACCGAGCAATGCTAGCCAGGTTCACATCATACTCACCCCTCTTTTCATCGGACTGATCCTTGCCTTTATCTTCAGTCACGAAGTGTGGGTTTGCAGCCACCTTCTCAAGAATCTGGAAATTGTCAAGGCGAACTCGTGTGCTACCTGGGGTCACATCCGGTGTAGCATTGTATGCCAATGCAAGCTCTCCAACAACATACGATTTGGATACTGCTCCCTCGGTGAACCATGCACTGACAGTGTCTATGATGGATGCGTTCAGACCTGGCTCGTGAAGGTCGGGATGCAAGACAGGGCCCGGGGCACTATGCAGAGTATGAGACGAGCGAATTGAGGTCGTGTCAGACATGGCATGGTCGTCTGTAGCCGTGCTAGGCGAGGCAACATGCTTTACTGGCAATGATGGAGAGGTTGGTGCAGACGTATCCAGGGTTGATGGTATGGCAGGGAGATCATTTCCTGGTGCAGGTGTAGGAATAAAGACCGTGTTACGGACATCGCGACGGCCACGCAGGGTTCCAGCATTTCGTCGGACACCACTCTGCTGAGCCCGCTGCATGGTATCATTAGCAACGTGCGGTAGCAAAGAATTTTATGCATGAAACCCACCATTCTGAGCTGATTAGCCATATCATCCATCGCTTGCTTGGCTTGATCCTCGTCCTCGAAGATTGGCTGGTCCCGTATTGTCAGATTCATCCCGGGCTCTTCCAATCTGAAGAAATGATTAGCAAACACAATCCATTCTCAAATCGGAAAGACAGCTTACCCGGCCGCCTCTCTTTGGGCCCTTGTAATCTCGTCAATGGTCTCCGGACGCTCCGTGAAACCTTCTGAGTCGACTCGTGGCTGGTGGGTAGATTAGCTTCGGAAATAACTGACAAGTAATCTTTTCTGCTTACTTCGTTGCGTGACACGCCAGCAGTAGCAGTAATCTCTTCAGAAGGAGCTTCGTGAGATGTTGCTCCGTTAGCGGTAGCCGGTGCTGACTGGGGCATTGCAGTGGACGTCGCGCCAGTAAAACTCTCATGCTCATGAGGTTCACTTGAGATACCTGCAGGTTCAGTATCTTGAGTAGACATCGCAGTGCTGGGGCGCTCCATTCCTTCGGTTGGAGTCTCCGGAATTTGCAGCTCGCGCGAATCACCCCTCTTAAAGGAGGCAAACGGACTGCGGTGTTTCTTGTCGGAGAAGAAGGGACCGGCGCTAGAAGGCTGAACAATGCTCCTCCGTCGGTTCATGACGGTTCCCAGCCTTTTAAGGCCACCCAGTGGTGTATTATGCCGGGGCTCGGGTGCTACGAAAGGGCGTCAGAACAAAACATCGAGAAAACGGTACCAATATACAGGGCTAGAGCTGTCGACAATTCAAGATAGGCTCACCTGGAGGAGTCCTAACTGGACCCGAATGTTCCGAACGCTGACTAGCAGCATCATCCTGCAGGCGTGGTGGAGGCGACAGAGGTGCTACTGGGGGAGGCGAGGTAGTTTGTTGTCTCCTCGGAACGACGGGTCTTCCTCCATTGACTTTCGCGGCAAATGTCTTGATCTCGTCTGCAGTCTCTACGTTCAGAAGAACGTTCAGACAGCTTTCAGCAGCCTGACGGCAGCGCTCAACCTGATCAGTCTCATGAGTCTCCAATTGAGTAAGAGCATCCCGCAGGTGATTGAGACGGCCCTCATCTGCTGCCTGAAGTTGTTCGAAGACGAACGGCGCTCTGGAATCCCATTGCTGGCTAATTTCTTCTGCAGCGGCCACGGCGCTAGCCAGCTTATCGGCACCTTTCGGGCCCTTCTCCCTGGCCTTTTCTACCTTCTTCTGGGATGCCTCGTAGTTCTTGGCCAATCCTGCAAGGTCACTCTGAATACCAGGCAGGGAAGACAATTCCCGGTTTTTGGTGTGGTACTCTCGCAGTGGACGTTCTACGTCCTCCTCGATCTTGTGGGCGAAGGTTTCGTGCGAAGAGGCAATTGATTCGGTGGCAGTAACAATGCGCTGCCAAGGTATCTGGAAGACACTGTTTATGGACCGTTATTAGTACAAGGCTTGCAAGCCCGAAGAATAACTCGAAAAGCCGGTCGTACCCGAGCGCCGCGCCATTGTCCAACTGCGGCCGATGCGCAAGTTTCCGCAACCCTTGGGCATACAATTCTTCAATGCGACGACGTTCCTATGAATTGGACATGCATGTAAGCCAGAGGGATTCTACCTCATTTCCAGCTCCAAGTGGAAGAGCGTGCCGCTTACCTGGAGCCAGTCCGCGATGTCCGCATTGACTTTGTTTATGATGCGAATGCGATCATTAAGTACACTTGTAGCTTGGCCGGGCTGCAAAGAGGCCTGCAATATTGACGAGAAAATGCTAGGTTAGATGTGATTGGGCATGGGAAGAAGTGGAAGTTGGGGTAGGAAGAAAAAAGATAGGTGGGGTTGTCTGGGGTTCGAGGGCATCGTACCAGCAACGCTGGATACTCCTGCCGTGAGAGTTCCATCACTACACATAGGTCACAACCTTAGCAGAACGAGAGTCGGGGGCGCATAATAAGGAAGAATGAGACGGGGAGGGGTGAGCATCGAATGGGGGAGGCGATTGGACGAAAGCACGATGCCGAACCGGGGGAAGGTTCAACAAGCAACGGAGGACAGCTGGAGTCGGAGGGAAGAGGATGTGATGGCCGATGGCTGATGGCTGATGACGATGATGGGTTGCAACGCCGGAACAACTGGGGCGGAGGTGCCGAATCGGCCCATGCCGCTCTCGGTAAGGCGCCACGGGAGTGTCACATGTCCGTCTGCCGCCTCTTTTTTGAGTTATGACAATAATAATAATGATAACGGGGCCATCTCTAGTTAGGAACTAGTGGATAGATCTGGATCTATCATCTATCATCTCAATCAATATATATTTGATAGATATATATATACATATATATATCTGTCTATTATGGCCACTCCTGACTGGAAAAAGACCCTTGGCTTCACAGATCGATTGTCAGCCATTCAATCGCTGTAAGTCTACTGCTATCTCGGGTGATCTCTCCCTGCATTGCGCCTCTCTCATGTGTGTCGATATGGAGGACATAATACTAATACCCTCCAGTACTACCGCTTACCAACGAGCGTCTTCCTCTGCTGCGTTCGCTGAAGCTCAGTCTCAAGCGAAGCGCTTTGAGAATGAAGCTTATGACCAAGCTGCGTCAAGAGTTTGTGACCAGTCATTGTGACATCCACCAACCCCCTCTAACCGCATCATAGGAGGAATATGACCGGCTATGTCAGGATGCCATTGACAAAGCAGAGTCGTCGGGATCGGTTGCTCCCATCATCGGCAGCCCAGACCAACCTCAGAACGACAGTGACACGGACCACTGGGAGGGGGGCCAAACCATCGGCCCGTATCAGTCATGCCTCCATCACTTCGATGGCCTCCATTCCATGATCTATAAGTCCAAGAATACGGACGGTAGCTTAGTGGCTGTCAAGGTCACTATACCTCATCTGTTAACCCCACCACATGATGCCAAACGTGAGGTTCAACTGCTTCGCGAGGCGGCTAGTCCTCGCGTAGTGCCCTTGCTGGAAACTGTCAGCCTAGACGAAGGGCGATTGATTCTCGTATTTCCCTTCATGAAATATGACTTGGAGCAACTACTTCGACGAGATGCATTGACTGCGGCGCAGACCAGGTCTCATCTGCGGGACTTGTTCAGCGCATTAGCACATATTCACGAGCTGGGAATCATACACCGAGACATCAAGCCTTCCAATATACTGCTTGACTCTCCTGAGGGACCGGCCTACCTCGCAGACTTTGGTATTACATGGAAGGAAGGAAGTATGGGATCTGAGCCCGCGGATCAAAAAATCACAGATGTTGGAACCACCTGTTACCGCCCCCCTGAGATCCTATTTGGGTTCAAGGGATATGGAACTGCTCTTGATCTTTGGGCAGCCGGTTGTGTTGTTGCCGAAGCGGTGGCTGTTGGGCACACACAGTTATTCGACTCGGGACCTGTTGGAAGTGACCTCTCATTGATCCAGTCAATCTTTACGACCCTGGGGACCCCGGATGAAAAGACCTGGCCTGTATGCAATCGAACCTCCCCCACCTCTCGACCTCATACCAGAATGTCATGCTGATTGAAGGGAATCATAGGAGACGCAGTGTCTCCCAGACTGGGGGAAGGTGGAATTCTACAAGTACCCTGGCAAACAATGGGACGAGATCCTTAGGGGGGCTTCTACCAAAGCCCGCGGCCTTGTCAGCGAACTGGTGCGCTATGAGAGCGGTCAGCGGCTGTCCGCAAAAGAGGTAAGTGAAGACGATAAGACCAACTGACGGATTGGACGAGCTATCTCTTACAAGAGCAACAGGCCTTGGAGCATCCTTATTTCTCGAGTTCCTAGACCTTCAATGCCCTTTTTTCAAACCCCTTATTGAAGGGGACGGGTACTGCGATGATCCTTCACATGACGACACCACAGCAAAAATGCGATCTACATAGCTTTACGGGCGTCTCTTGAGCGTTCGCAGGCTGCCCCATTAGTGCCCACTTTAGACCTGGTTGGGCGTTTCAGCACCCCGACAGACTGAAGTGCTGCAGACCTTGTAGCTACAGCTATGGAGCTGCCAACGCCCATCAGGCATTAGCCTCGGTAGTAAGGCCAAAGAGCCTGGGGACTCCTGAAGGCGGGAGCATTATTGTTGTGGGCTGATAACCAGACAGCTGGCTAGCGTGTTTGCTAGGCCGGAACCGAACGGAGGAGCGCCGGTCGAATCCTGGGAATGATTTCAAACCAAATTTGACGGGGCACGATTGTTCTGTAAGCCCTGGGGGAAATAATCAGATGACGGTGTAGACCTAAAAAAAGAAAGAAAGAATTTGGAAGAGGAAACAGAGTTGAGACTATGTATGAGAATAGTGTATCGGAGTTAGGATCTGATCCCAGATATTTGACGCATGCAAGGGCAGGCATGCTTTGTTTAGGTTATGGCTCGCGAGGCTGCACGAACGTGGTGTGGTGTTGCACCACAGCTATCTAACCAGTGTCGGCGAGATGTTCAACAGCGGAAGGCATTTCCATTTGTCGACCACGCACAAGGGTCGGACTCTCGGAGGGAACCTACCTACAAAATAACGTGACACCCCACTATCACAGCCATTGGATGGTTGTCATTTGCCAGGAGGAGCCGTGGTGAGGGTGGATGTGGGTAACGCTAGGAAGGACCGGAGTTCAAGAAGGGGCTTGGCTAATTAATGAGCAGTGGCTCAGGGACCACCCAATGAATGAGAAAGTGAAGATCTCGTTTAATGCAACGGCGCTGGATCAAAATCCATTCAGTTTCGAAAACTTTGCATTTCCACTAAGGAGGTTAGTCATGAGATTGATGTCGTTGAGTAGTTAGTTAGTCGAGAGAGAGGTACCAGAGAGATTGATTCCAGTAGACTTGGATCAGCTACTTATTTACATGTCATAGAAAGACTGAGCAGTTAGCATTTATCTCAGTGAGTGTACATTAATGACACTGTGTATCCCCTGTGTGAATCACTTCAACAATGTACTGGTTCGGGCGTCGGGGGAAGAAATGATGATCGAGGGGTTCGGCCCACTCAGTATAGAATTCTCTCTGCCTGTGATGCAGTTGTGCAGGAGAGAGTTTGGGGGGAAAAGAGCGGGAGGTTCGGCAACTTCGTGATTTCTCGTGTGACGGTCAGAAAACCAGGAACCGTATCAGAAGAAAACGAATCAGAGGGATGAAGTGCCTGAGGGTGAGCGGGACAAACCCCGTGATCCCCGCCTCAGCAGGTTAGCGCGGACCAGGGCATACGGGCTGATACGCTGTTATGATTGGCGGAGAGCCCCTCTTTTATGCTTTGACCTCATTTCGTTTAACTGTGGTTCCCGTAAGATGGTAATTTGCCCGTATTTGGCAGCGATGCTCTCTTACTCTCGTCTTTGGGTCCCCTTCACTCTCTCTTTTTAGTTGGTTCACCACCTTCACTTCTCGCAAGCCCACGCTTGGGCGTGCTCACTCTCATATCCATCCTTTTCTCTCCCTTCCTTCGTGCCTCTTGTCCTTCCTTTTGACCTTCGCGGCCTGGAAGCTCGCTGTCTTTCGTTTTGACCGATCTAGATCGGATGTGGCCCAGCCATTTTTGAACTATATCTGGGGATTCTCAGACTTCCATTCTTTTCCCTCCCACATTCTTTAACGCGCTTGCGCCCCTTTCACGCCACTACGCGACTAGCTAATCTCATTGTGGTGTCAGAGAAAAGAAAAAGTATAGCGATCTGTGTCACGTATCATATCAACTTGTATCCGTTCTTTGATGCCAGTGAAACTACTCACAGACACTCTTTGACATCGAGTCTGCGTTGACATATACCTGCCCATCTTCTGCACTCTCTGTGTGGATACTGGCACAAGTACGCGGGCTACGATCATATTTCCGTCACACTTGGTTCAACTCTAGCTTACTACTAGAGGCCCAACTAATTGCAACATACAAGGCGCCACAGCCCTAAACTATCTCAATCATGGTGCATGCACACGCGCACCGTGACCGCGTGCCCCGTTTGAAGGGCAGAAGCCCGGAAAATGATGCGGTGACGGTGGTCTATGTGACTATGAGTGCGGATTTCGATGGCCCAATCGGCGGCTATGTCACGGGGAGCAAGACGTCCTCAGAAAGCAGCAAAAACACAGCTGTTGGTATCGGCGCTCCTGTCAAAGGATCGAAGTCGTCCTCGACAGCACAAGAGACCGAGACGACCGGGGCCACTGAGGCAGCAGCGACAAAGACAAAAGCAGAGACTCATGCTACCGCCACGAAGACTGCTGAGACCGAAATCACGACGGCACCCCAGCCAACGACAACCGAGGCGACCAAAGAGACCCAAAGTGCGAGCAAAGAGGAAAATTCTTCGGCAAATAAGACCACCTTTCAGACCAGTACTTCGTCTGCTACATCTTTGGAATCATCCTCGGTATCCTCCCAAGGCAAGGCTGGACTGGAGAGTTCCGATGTCACTGGGTCTTCTGCGTCGGCATCTGCAACCGCAGTTTCGGGATCAGGAGGGCTCTCTGGAGGTGCGAAAGCCGGCATTGCTATCGGTGTGATATTGGCGGTTGGCTTGGTTGCAGGCCTCGTCCTTCTCTGGGTACGGAAGAAGAAACAGGAACAGAAAATCCAAAAGGAAGTAGCCGAAGATGAAAAGTTCTGGGGCTCAGATCCTGTCGCGCCACCACCACCACCTCCGAAGACTGAGCCGATGAGTTCTCTGGATCCACCTCAGCTCCAAGTCCGTCCAGTCACACAGTTTGCGCCATTTGCATCAGAATTCAGTGCTGGTGCTGGTGCTGCAAGTCCCTCTACGGTTGCTGCCGACGCTGCTGTCGCCTCAGGTGCAGTCGCTGCTTCAGGTGCAGCTGCTGCCTCAGGTGCGGCTGGTACACGGAACCTGACTGGAAATCCCTCACCGGTTCACACACCACAATCAAGTACCGCCAGCGCAGATCCCTTCACTGATCCTGTCAATCCATTCAATCACCCTTCGGAGGTCTCGCCGCCGTCTACATCACACGGTTCCGTTACTCAGCTTGGCCCTGTCCCAGAAGAACCTGCGGCTGCTGATCTCGCTTCAGAAACAGCCACGGCAACCGGAATCGCTGTGACTGGTGTTGTAGCTGGTGCTGCTGTGGCCGCGGTTGCAGCCTCCAGCGCGTCAGATAAGGATCTGCCTAGCCGCCCTGAAAGTTCCGTATCTAGTGTCTCTGAATCCAGTTCGACCAATCCTGGTCCAGATGGTCCTTCAGATGCCAATGCGGCCCCAGCTTCAGCTGCTCCTGCCGTCTCTCCTGTTCAATCAACTGCATCGGCTGAACCCGTCCCTGTTCCAGTTCCAGTTCCCGTTTCTGCTCCTGCTCCTGCTCCTGCCTCATCCAATGTGCATCGCGTGCACTTGGATTTCGCTCCTTCAATGGCCGATGAACTGGAGCTACATGCCGGTGATCTTGTCAGACTACTGCACGAGTACGATGATGGATGGGCTCTATGTATCCGTATGGACCGCTCTCAGCAAGGTGTCGTCCCCCGCTCATGTCTTTCCTCGCGTCCTTTGATGCCCCGGATGGGCCCGCCCCCGGGTGCAGCCCCTGGACCGCGAGGACCGCCAATGATGGGCCCTAACAGTCCCATGCCGGCTGGAACCATGATGCCGACTCCGCGCTTTTACCCTCAGGAAGGTCGTCCAATGTCACCGGCTCGCCCCATGTCACCGGCTCGCCCCATGTCACCGGCTCGCCCCATGTCACCGGCTCGCCCCATGTCACCGGCTCGCCCCATGTCACCGGCTCGCCCCATGTCACCGGCTCGCCCCATGTCACCGGCTCGCCCCATGTCGCCGGCACGTCCAATGTCGCCGGCGCGCCCCATGCCTCCTGCTCACCCCGGTTACGCTGGTCCTCCGCAGTCGCAGCCCTATCCTCAGCGTCCTATGTCTCCGGCACATTTCCCACAACCTCCGAGATCTTTCTCTCCCGGTCCCGGTCCAATGGTTCCTAGGTCTTTGAGTCCTGGGCCTTACGGACCCCCGGAAATGCAAGGTCCCCGCATGCCAGTCAACCAACGGATGCGCAGCAACAGCACAGGAGGTGTGGCTGGACCGAACGCTCGAATGGCAGGGCTAGCCGGACCGAGTCCTCTCGGAACTCCGCTCGGACCAACTTCCATGCATCTAGCATCTCTGCATCCATCAGTCAACGCTGCACCAGCTTCGGCAACCATTGAGACAGTCGCCCCCGAAAATAGCCATGAGTAATGGGTCGTCTTAATGTCAAGCATGAGAGATACCATCATATGCCATGAGTGTCAACTTAACGCCGCTGGGCGGACGAACCTGCCACGATAAACTCTGTATGCGTCTGCGACGAACGCTTTTTAACTGGTTTGCCTTTCAATTCAAAAGGACTGCCAACGCTTTCGGTCACGCGTTCCCTCATAATTCTTTTCTTTCCACACGCTCTGATTTCATAATCGAAGCATACGGGACTATGTGTCTGGATACTTTATCTTCTTCGTCTATCTTTACTTTTACTTCATGTGAATGACTCTTATACCACTTGTTACTTTTCTATTTGCCTTGATACCTCCTGCTTTCCTTTCTCACCACTATGCACAAACAAACATGTAAATTAACCGTCTCTGAGCCTGGCCTTTCTCTTGACTTTCTTCTGCGGGACACTTACGGACAACTGATACTAGGTGAAGAAAGGCACGAAGTCGGCAGGACACTGAGCTATTCACTGTTTTGGGCGCTTTCAAGTCTTGCGATTAATGTGTGCTCAATATGGGTTATACATTGCTACATAGTGTTTAGACCATCAATCAAGAATAAATACAGCCTTTAAATCATGAAATATGCTCCTTCTGTAGTTTTTGGATCAGACAACTGATTTGAACAGTCAGCTCATAATGGCGACGTAGTTCGCCTGACATCAACACCCCTAATCCTCATAGTCAGTCCGCTTTTATTTATCTAGACTTCTAGATTCTATCATCCACCTCATCTCCACCCAGTATCAAAACAAACAAGATAGATACAAACAGCCCAGCAACTAACAAAAGTACTCTATGTACCCACCAACTCTGCTCTGTTCTTTCCGCTATCAAAGATGCGGAACCCCGCCACTTGCCAGAAGCAAGTTTACAATACTAATGATGCCCTCGCCAAGAATCAATCCCGAGGCAAGGACCACAACAGATGAAGAGGCGGAATCCGCCTCCTTCGCGACCGCCTGACTGTGTTGTTGTGGTTGATGATGATGAAATCCGGATGAGGATCCCGCACGGCCATCAGCCGTCCATGAGTCGGACAAATTTGTTTGAATGTCGTCGGTGCTCGGGTCCGGCCCGCCGGCGGCGACTTTGTTAGAATGTCCCCGGGCCCACCACCAGGCAATCAAGCCGCCGATGGCACGGGCTAAAGTGAAGGATGGAACGTTGAAAATTCCCACCGCTACGGCAATGCCGCCGGGAATAAAATCCTTCCAGGGGGCGGTGACATCTCTGCGGCCGCCGTTGGCGATTGGGGATGAGGCGACAATGCGGAGGATGGTGACGGCTACGAAGATGATTCCGGCGACAAGGGACGCTTGCCATGCCATTGGAGGGAGGCCTTGGCCGGTGACTAGGCGGGCCGTGAAGATCCAGACGTATGCGGTGGGAGTTTGGAACATCGGACCGGGGACTTCGTATACGCTGACGTACATTTTGTAGACGGCGGTGGAAAGCACGGCGCCAACAAGACTGCCGATCATTTGGCCGTAGAATTGGGCCTTGGGGCTGGCACCAAGGAGATGTCCGGTTTTAAGATCCTGCATCATGTCTCCGGCTTGCAGGGCACCGGACTCGGATACGGCGCCGGCGAGGAGGTTGGTGACCAAGGCGGTACGGCGGGAAAAATGAGAGGCAGGAGTAGCCAGGGAGAAGAGCAACTGGGTGAGTTTGCTGATTCCGGAGACGGGGTTCAAGTCTGTTTCGCCAAGGGCGCGGACGCCCATGATGGAAAGGAGGACCGCCAGCAGGGTGGCGAGGCTGGAAAGCAGTGGAGACATTATGTCGCCGAATACGAAGTGCATGCAGACAACGTTAAGGATCAAAGTAAGTGGGAGGAGGATGATGACTGTCCGGTTAGAAATCAGCTGGGATGGAGGCGCATCTTCATCCGCCTCGTCAATTGCGCTGTGTCTCCCGATGGAAGGGACGGGATGGCTCGGCACAGAAGACTCCTCCGTGATGGGACTCAGGGCAGAATAGGAGATGTACGAGTGATGATTGGAAGATGTCGAGCCTCCAGATAGAACCCGCCGTCCAGCGCGGCTGTGGAGGAGCTTGTCTTTCATATGCGAAGCACGGGGTATAAGAGGCCTCACGACCAGCCAGCCAAGACTGACAAGGGAGTCGGCAAGCATAATGGCCAGTGAGATCCAGACGATCCAAGCCTTACTTCCATCTTCCCAGCTGTCCACAGGCCCCGGGGCCCATCCGCGGGCCTTTGCAAGCGGCGAAAGAATACCCCAGCCCAAGAACGCACCGAAGAGCATATGCATACAGGTCGAAGGTCCCATGATAATGCCCTGGCCAACATATGCGGGAGACGGATTAAGGGTCCAGAGCCAGTTTTTGGCGAGATAAAGTCCCAGGATAGGAATATCACGGACTTGGGGGACGAAATAGGAGAAAAGGGTCTGGCCATGTTGTCAGTTAGAGTCCCAATGTTCCCAGACAACGAGCCCTACATAAATGCCGGACACCGCGAAGGCGCCCACCAGGAGACGCATCTTGGATCTCCAGTCCTCTTGGACACTATTCTCATCGCCAGAGCTAGCATTTCTCAGCAAAACGCCGGTTTCCTCGGGTTCATGCGCCAAAGTCGATGCGTAGGATCTCTCCTCACGCCGTATGACACCCTCGACGTCATCCACTCGCTTCTTCGACTTCTCGTCGCCCTGACCACTTCCGTGCAGCACCCTCAGCATCAGCGCTGAGGCTGTTCCACTCGGGAACTTCAACTTTTCCCGAACGATCACCTCCTTCCTGAGCGGAACAGCGAACACGACGCCAAACAGACAGACACCCAAGCTCCAGAGAACGAGCTTCCAAAAGTTCAGCTTCAGAGGTCCGCCTTCCCCGGTACCACCATCCCCCGATGGGCCATCTTCGCCATCTTTGATCAGAAATTCCAATGCCGGGATGACCCCGACAAACCCACAGCCCAGCGGCATGGTCCCCACCGCTCCTGCTACTGTTTGTATGAGGACGTTCTCGATGGGTGTAAACGGATACGACAGGTATTTGGAAAAGACCTTGAAGACGGAGAAGCCGATTAGGGCAGATGGCATGGCCATAGTGCTGATCCATCCTGTCTGCAATCCAAAGTATGTATTGGAGAAGGTGATGAGAGCGCCGATAAGAAGGCCGACGAGCAGGGAGCGCGTGGTGAAGCTTTGCGGGGAGGTTGCGGAGGAGCGGGCATCATCGGCGTAGGCTGACCGGTCACCAAAGTCGACCGAGGATGTTAGCGGAGAGCCATCTCGGACTGCTCCATCCTCCGGATGGTCGCTGTTGGAGGCATTGCCTGCCATGGTGATGGATTGGTAGTTCATCGGATGCCGTCGCGATTCAGGTTAGTCGAGCCAGCACGAGAGGACGGCTCTCCTGTCACTGAAGGAAGGGAAAGGCGGGTCAACGAGCCATCACGCAAGGGACGGAGAGGAAAGCGGGGAGATAAAAAGGCCGCGAGGATGGCTGGGGAACTGATTGCTGGAGCGATCGATAGCGCGATGGAGAAGCATCGCAGCTCATCCGATGATTAGTTGAGGATTCGCCATCATTTGCAGGCACGATAGCAGCTGACTCAGCCTGCGATAAGAAGCAACAAAACAAAGAGAGAATCACCATCAACTCGATTTAGTGATGCTTGATGCCTTTCATTATGTAAACGAAATGGTTATTCATGGTATCTATCTATTTACCAAATTGAAAAATCCTAAGTCATGTCACTACATTCATGAATTCCCCCACCATCCACTTCTCGACGGTCTCCTTCAATTTCCGCTCATAGTTGATCAACGTCTTCTGCGTGGCCCATGCAATATGAGGTGTAAGAACCAGGTTCAGATCCTCGGTCCCTTCACCCAGCAGAGCACAGTTTTCCGGTCCGGCAGGTTCTTTTTCGAACACATCGGTTGCAGCACCGGTGATGCGGTTCTCCTGCAATGCTCGGACAAGTGCCACTTCATCCACCACTCCTCCCCTCGAGACATTGACCAAGACCGCATGAGGCGACATGGCTTCGAATTCTGTAGCTGATAGCAGATTCCGCGTCGAAGGAGCAAGGGGAACTGCAATGAAAATCACCGTGCTCCGCTTAATCACTTCGGCGAAAGAAACTCTCTCTTCACCGTCACCAGCATGAGTCGGTGTGCTACCATCACCGAGTGCTTTGCGGCCTGCGATAATGACCTTCATTCCCAGCCCACGGGCTAATTGGGCGATCCGCTTCCCCGAATTTGAGTCAGTCAGGCTCGGATTCAAGCGAATTATAAACCATGGATCGCCGGAAGCACGTACCGACAGCGCCATTTCCGATAATTCCGGCCACCTCCTCCTGGCAGGTCAGGGGTTGCGTTCCGTCGTGATTCACACAATCGAAGACGAGGGTCTTTTTCCGGGTCCATTCGCCCGCGCGGGTCAATGTGTGCGCGCGCAGGACTCTACGGCGTACAGAGAAGTATAGTCCAATTGCATGCTCGGAAACAGCCTCGGTGTTTGCTGCGGGACAGTTGCTCACAGTAATGCCCCTCTTTCTGCATGCTTCGAGATCCACGCAGTCGCTGCCTGCGGCGACTATCACGATCAGTTTCAGGTATGGTGTCACCTCGGGAGACAGTGCCTCTGCATCGATTCGCAGCGCCGATAGAACTAAGATAGAGGCATCGTGTATCCGTTCATGAAGTTCGGAGAGCGATGTCAGCCCGTAGACTTTTGTGGTGTGAGTATAAGGAGCGGGTAGTTCGAACTTGGGGATTCTGATAAAATCGCCCTGCAGAGCCACGATGTGGTGGTCAGTAGGAGACGAGGGAGGTGCCATGATGATTTGTAGTTTTCGCGGGGGACTGGAGAGAAAGGCAGGCCAGTCAAGAAATTTATTGGGACCAGCAACAAGTTATATGTCGGTCCGCTGTTGTGTACAGACTGCGCGCCTTGCCATTGACAGCGACCCACTGCAACTCCAAGCGATAAGCAGCTCAAGACATCCGCTCGGATCTCAGCCGAACATCCCCCGCAATTACTCCATTACTTTCGAGACGTGACCAGGCAAGAGGCAAGTTTATCTAATTATCAATCTCTCTTTCTACATGAAACTCTAATGTAGGACTCTGGCTAACCCACACTGGTTATCTCAAAAGACAAATCATTCCGACTGCTCCATAGCGAGCCGGAAGGCTACAGCACCGCTTCCGGCCGAGGCTCGCGAAGGAAACCTTCAAAGTATGTGGTCACGCCGGCCACGTCGTCGAGCTCTCCAATCCATCCGATATATTGATCGGGTCGTAAAGCAACCATGGCACCCCTTGACCTGTCCACCCCCCAAATCTCATATGCGTTGCCTTTGCACTGTTCGTCCCAGAAGCACTCACTGTCACTCCAGACCTTTGTGTAGTCCCAGCCAGTGGTGTCGTCGAACTGGCGCAAAATCGGGGGGAAGTCACTCAGTTCAACGTCATCCACCGGAGCACTGTGGACTGCCTTGACTTCGATGACAGAGTCGAGCTTTTGCTTGGGGGGCGTGAAGCGTTTCTGAAGCTCCAATAGCCCATTATTGAGAGCCAATATGCGGCTTTTCTGATCTTCCAGTCGGCAGTCTCCGACCAGAAGCAAAATCCGAAAACGACCATCGCTCTTCAGGAGCCGTGAAGTCCACCATGGCTGACCATCTGCTTGCTTGCGAATGAGTGCCACGGGAAACCTTTCTCCTGCTGTCAAGTGTCGGGCCACTGTTGTACTGCCTTTGTGTACTATGGGGCTTGCCTTGTAGAATGATACATGGCCCTCCGCGAACAGCTCATTTTCGCTGAAAACATCCTGCATGGCCTGGATGTCTTCTGGGTTTGCTTCCGGAGGAGCCTCAAGTCCAAGCTGCTGCTGCTTTTTCTTCTGCTTCAGGAAAAACGCAGCCCATTTCTGGTCGAACTCAAGGAGCATCTTGGCGAGCTGATGACGCTCGGACTTGTAGGTATCGAGAATGGAAGGAGACGCCATCTCCTTCACGGCCAGCGCAAGTTTCCAACCGAGGTTAAAGCCGTCCTGAATGCTCATGTTCATTCCCAGCCCAATCTTGGGGCTGTGGGTATGGACGGCATCACCGACGAGATACATACGTCCTTTATTAACGGCGGGTGCGAGTCTCCGACCGACCTATAATTTGCATTAACCGATCATCAGTAAGCTTCCTACCGAAAAAGCGAGAGTTTGTGTATACCTGATATGCAGCCCACCAGTGGCAGACTTTGAAGTCGAAATAGAAGGGAGACATGATGCTTTTCACTCTTTCGCAGAGCATGTCCAAAGTCACCGCCGACCGATCGAATGAGGGCGTTATCTCATCTTCTTCTTGCAAAGGGACATAAAAGCGCACTGTATTGCCTTCTCTCGTGATGACAAGCAGATGCCCGTGCGGACTGTCAATCGAAGATGGCCAGCGGATGTCCGCTGTGGTATGACATTAGAGGTCTTTCTTTCCATCCCAGGTTTTGAACTTACGGAAATCCGTGATTGGGACCACATCCATAACACCCCTAGAGCATGCATGTTAGCTACGGACTATCAAAGCACGGTATGGTAGGCTACCATATATGATCTGTGTGGGATCCCTCGAAGGGGATATTCAACTGTTTCCTTGTCCAGCTGTGCGCCCCATCGCAGCCAATGAGATACTTGGCCCGAACCGTCTCGATCGTCCCAACATCGTGCTTGCGTTTTGGAACCAGATCCTCCAGGTCATCCCGGGCTGGTTTGTAGGGGGTAATACCCGGGTTGGGGATTGGAGTTGCTTCTTCCTCACTTAGAGTCCTCAACTTGATCGTGATGGGGTACGCCTGGGGATCGTTCTCAAGGCTCTCATCATAGCTCAGTGACTCTCCTATGACACCTCTTTCTACGTCGATACTGGAAGCATCCCGGATAACATCGAGAAAGAATCGTTCGATGCGGCCCTGGGACAATAAGGCCATGCGATAGGGCGAGGAATTCCAGATTGTGCTTCGCAGCTCTCCGGCCCGCTTCAAACCCCCCTTTCCGTCTGGTCTCTAGTGTACATCATTAATTACCGGTCCGACTTAAAGGTCATCAGACGACCTACCCAATACCTAAGACCTGCTCCATGGTACCCTTCTTGCAAGATCCGGTGGACAAACCCCATACTATCGATGAGTTCGAGCGTTCGGCCTCTCAGGCCATCTGCATGACCTCGAAAGAGTTTCGTGCTACGCTTGTCGATGATGCGAGCGTTTATGCCATACTGCGCCATCCAATAAGCAATAGTCAGACCTGATGGGCCCGCGCCAATGATGAGACTGCATCTGGGTCAGTAGTAGCAGCTGAGGGACGGACGGGGAAGACTTGCACATCGGTTGTAGATTCGATTGAGACAGTCATGATGGGCGACGATGGAAGCGAGACGGGGAGAGTCGGAATATTCTGAGCGTGTCGACAATTTCAAGTCGAAGATGACAGCCATCTGCCCTTTATACTATAGTGAGACTGCAGCATGCAGCATCCCGGTCCGACTGTCACTCATACGTGGTAGTTAACACGGCCAATGGGGGCCTTTGACTCTGCCGTCTTGTCTCCACCACGCAGCTCGGAAGGTTTATCTGAGTGCCAATAGGCAGCACGTTTTATGTAGCTCGGATCATTGCATTTAAGCCCCCGCAACAGAGTCAATGTGGCTGACAGAGACGATAAGTCGACGCATCACACTTGACAGGCCTCTTGTGCCATGGATCCGGAGATGCAGCTCAAGAAGGGGATTGCTGTCACAAGCCAAGTCTGCTAAGCAGAGACACATGAGAGCTACTCCCTTGGCAATCTGCTGGAGAGCCTCGAGGCGTTGCTCTTGATTCTGACGGGATTATCGGAAGAGCCGGGACTGTCACTGCATTCACAGCTGCGTATGGGCCACTCGACATGTCGATCAGCGACCAGACCGAGTCCACCTGGCCATAGCTTACTACCGCTTGCTTTCCTTCCGATCACCGAGAAACTAGCGTTGGTGGCGCCGGTGCAACTACACAGTAGGCGATGTCCGGGCTTACAATAATCGCGTCGCAACCCCGCGCTCGTTCATGCACCTTGTGTGTCAGGCCGCCAGCCATGCGCCGCTGATACGATCATCCCTACTTCGGGTTTATCTGCACCAATTTATGTGGTGTCTCCTGTATCTGGGTGGTTTTGACACGTTAAGCCGACGGGTTTGCAGCCAGAGAGAGTTAAAGACTTCTGGTCGCGATGAGGAGGGTCGACTTAGGGCAAGGTATAATTACCTCTACCTTGGGCCCTCCTGAGCCTCTTGCCCCTTGTCTCTCCGAATCTGAGGTAAGCTGATTTTGACGTGGCCAAGACACTAACAGGGTTGACGGATGCTGGGATGGTAGGAGAATCGGCATCCACCCCTGCGTGCCGAACAGTCCTTGCCATCCCTTCACAGACCTCCTGGGCAGCGCCAGCTACAATTCAGGCAAGGAAGGCATTTAATATTCCACAAAAACCAAGTCTAAAGGGTTCTCGTGTGGGAGCTTTCTCCGCGCCTTCTAGTCCGCCGGGGCCCCAGGCCCTATCCTTTGTGATGTGGACGATCCATTCCGACGCGCCCACGAACCCCCATTACATTCCACAACAATGAACATCAAGGAAAGTCAGAAAAGCAACAGACCCAGGAGCTGCGGTTCCTTTCTCCGTCCGTGATATAAATCATGGCTTGATCCTCTGGAAGTAATTGTTCTTGTTCTTGCATCCCGTCATCCGCAACCTCTTGCATCCACCAAACCGCTTATTCTTCGCCATGCATTTCTCCAGCGTAAGTATCGCTCATCCATACACCCACACCATGGCTAATTGATACCAGCTCCTCGTCGCCTCGGCCCTCTGCCTGACCCCAGCCGTATACGGCTATGGCGTGGCCCAAGTCACAGTGAAGTCCCACGAAGATTGCGACCCTGGCGCTCCCGCCAATGACAAGCTTATTGGAGATGCCGAAACCACGTACGTCACCGAAGATACTTGCGAAAAGGCCAAGATCTCGCACAGCCTGTCAATCGATGCCTACTCGGTGAGCCTTCAAGACGTCACCAAAGATACCTCTGAGCGCTGCCATGGTCTGGGTGTCTATGCGAATGACCAGTGCATTGGCGTCCCCAACGCAGTGGTTCCCTTCTACCCGGGAGAGGAGGATGCCGAGAGCGGCTGCATCCCGGATGACCCGTTCGACAAATACGTCTACGTCAGGCTACTGTGTGATGGGGGTGACGGTAACGCGGATGACCTGAAGAAAGTGGAATCGCACAACCCTGCCGAAGATCTCGCCAAGGACCCTAACGATACTGAGAACAATGGCGGCGGCAACATACTCGGCGGGCTTGGTCTTGGTTTGTAGGTTAGTCAAACCGAGCGAATAGCCATGAGCTGAGCGTGTACGGGTTGATTGTGCGATGAAGCGGAGGTTGCCACGACTGACCGGGGCTATAACCAATGTAGTCTAGAAAATTATAACTTTAATCTCAGATCTGAACTTCGAATTTTTATGCGCAAGAGACTGAACATATTAAAACTTCCGCCCATTGTAGTATCACCATCAAACGCTACCGAGTACTACTATGGATTTCAATTCCAGACCACATGTGTAACCATAGCACAACAAACAAACAACCACTCTCTATCTACCAATGGACTAAATTCAGTGCGATCGGTAGATCATCACCAAACTCCAATCACAGACTGGTAGATTGTCTCAGGAATGCGGATACAACATCCAGCCATCCACAACAGGCAATGACATGTCCACATCCACGCCCAGGAATGCTGAATGCTAGCCACTCCCGACGCCAATTACTCCCTCCCATTTACATGCATACTCGTGCTTGGCTCTTGTATTCTTCGCGCGTAGACATGCGTAGACGTGTAAATCAGCGGCTGGGAAAAGCAGCAAGAAGGAGATATAAGTAAGGCTGTGGACAGCTCGAAATGCATACAGTATAGTATTCTTCATCAGTAACCTCCAATTCAATCAAGCCAACAACTACATTCAAACCCACCCCCCTTATACTACGAACCTATCAAACTAAGCCCAATTTCTCCTCAACTCAACAAGAAACCAAAAAAACCGAATTCCAAACAAACAGAAAAAAATAAACCCAACAATGCGCCACCACCTCTTCCTCACCACCATTTCCCTCCTCTCCACAACAGCAACAGCAGCCTCCACCATCGCCAACATCCACCCAGCTTTCCACGATACCTGTCCACCAGCACTATCTCCCCGCGCCCACACACACCATCACACACCCGTTCTCCAACTCCACGAAGGAACATGCCACCCTATCCCCATAACATCCACGCATGTATCCTTCGACGCCCAGATCGAGCCATTCATATCTCCGGCTCCTAATGGCGAGGATAACAACAGCGACAAGGATATCAATGAGAAAGGAGGGATACCCCAACACTGTAATGTGACCATGCATGAACAGCCCGGGTGCGTGGATGAGCCGTTCCTTGCGCAGACGGTGCATGCGGGGGAGTTTGGGAGATGGGTGGGGAGTGAGTGTGCGGTGCATCCTCGTCGTCGTCCTGTGCGGGGGAGGTATCGTCGTGGTGGTAGTGGGGATGGGGATGGGAATGGGAATGTGTGGGTGTTGTTGGAGTGTGAGGAGGCTTCCGGCTCTCCTGGTTCTGGTTCTGGGGATGGGGATGGGGATGTTCATGGGGTCAACCAGGGTGAAGATGAGAGTGCTGATGCTACACAGCAGCAGGATAAGGAAGAGGAAGATAAAGTGGGAACTGTTACGCATGGTGGCATGGTCAGCTCTTCCCCTGGTGTTGGGCTGAATGGGACGACGAGTGCAGTGAACAGCACCACGTCGCCCAGTCCTTCATTGCATGCTGCGATGAATTCAGCAGCAGCAGCAGTTGCGGAGAAGAGTAATGGCACGAGCATTAATGGCACGTCTACTAGTTCTTTGGTGCATGCTCCGCTGAACCAGACGGTGTCGTGGAAGTTGATGCCCCGGAGGAAGAGGGGGAGGTTCTCGATCTACTGATTAAATATGGATTATATGGGATTATGTCTTATGAGGATGATAAAATGTCTGTTATGCTTGGTTGATTGTTATTAGCAATTACAAAATGAATTGAACGATATACATGCTGAAGACTTGCTTATGCGCCAAGGAATATCAAGTAGCAAGCAGTCAATGTATGCACACCTAACCTTTGGTCCGCAATAATAATACAACAAGTCGTTCAGAAATTAACTACAATCAGCCAGGCTAAAAGCCAAAGCTGTCAAGCAACGAGTTGGCGTCCGGCTCCTGGAACGTTGTCGGAGGCGGCTTCGGTTTCGGCGCTGCCGCAGCTTGGATACTCTGCTTCAAATCCTCGCGAATCGGCAGGTCCGCAACAACCAGACTGCTTCGTCGCCGCAGCATCTTGCGATAGTCCACCCCGTCATGCAAATCGAGTGGCCTCTCCTTGGTCGGTTGGGGTGAAGGAGGCCCTCCCAGGAACTCCCAGTGGCGTACCAGATCTAAAGCCAAGAGATCACACCCCATGCGGTCGTACAGACGCGCATTGCGGATGACGAAACTCCACTCGGACTGCGCGGATACTTTGGATGCTCCTTTCAGGGTCTGCAGTGTCTTCTCACGGAGTTGCTTGTAAAGGACAACCAATGCAGGGTCGTTCGATAGATACGACTTGGCTTGCAGTGGTATCATCCCTGGAGTTCCTGGAGACGCGGGCGTCTCTGGGATAAGTGACTCAACCGGCGACTAGACATGGCATTAGTATACAGCTTTCCACAGCAAATGTGATACTCACAATCAGCGATCGGACTGCCATTCCACGACGACCCAGCATCCAAAAAGCCCATGATGCCATCCACCGGTTTCCATCAGTAGCAGCCTCGGGCAGCACTCTTTCTTCCAGGATTTCCTTCAACACTGGACCGTCATCTCCCTCGTACGCACGGGTGATGGCGATGGCAAGCTGTAAGTCGCCGACCTGATTCAGGCACACAAAAGCGGCGTCACGCAAATGGTCTGCCAGAAGGAAGAAGGTGGCAGCATATTCTACACTGTGTTAGTCCAAGTTCTGGGCTCAGTTCTACAATACGCACCGAATCTTCGCTTTCCAAGCAGAGCATATGCGTTCTTCAATGCCGACGTTTTCCACCGCTCTTCCTGAAAATTGTTGGCAAGCAGCCGTTGTGTTGCACCTTGTTCACGATGCCAATGCGCCATCCGCCAGAGACCCTGAAGGACGTTTTTCTTCCTCAGGGCGATATAGTACAACGAACAGTCGATGGGGTTCTTCTCTTCCGATTTAGTATACTCGTTCCGAGCAACGACTTCCAATTGTGCCCGCTGACATTGTTAGCACAGTCTGATCACTACCCAGAGATACATTCCCTTACCACAGCAGTAGGATTCGACAACCACATGAACATCCCACTCTCCCTGGCCGCTTTCCATGTCATCTTGCCACCAAATTGTCTTGATGCAAGGTCGACTAAGATGTCCTGACTGCCGCTATGGAACGCCCAGACAATTTCTCGCCAGGAAACCGTATCTTTGTTCGCTACCCCTTGGCTCCGGCGCAGCATATGCTGTCGGAAGAAGAGAAGATATCGTGCAGCATTGTCATCCATCGAGCGGCGATGCTTCTCCACGGTTGCAACACACTCGATCGTGTCCACCAAGCGGAATTGCTCTTGGCTGGATAGCTGGGGCAGGGTAAATCGTGCCAGATTCTCGTTGAGTACCAGGGCCGTATCCTCATTTACTACTGTCGACTCTTCATCCATAGATAGATCTGCATACGAGGAATCCATCCCTTTGGAAGTGGCTCGTTGAGGCGTCTGAAAGGTTAGCTGCGTAATTGTGTGGCTGTCATTTAGGCCCTTACATCATGTTCAAGGTAGAAGCTTTCCAAGGGCATGTCCAAGAAGCCATCGATATCATCACCCTCGGTGTAGAACTTGAGTATACGATGAAGTTTTAGCAGAACAGCGTGTACTAGGTTGTTTTTGCCGCTCAGAATGCACTGCGCCAGGAATTGCGGGTGGAAAACGGGCAGCGGTCCATTCAGCCGGCTCACCACCTCGAAGAGATCGACTGTAGAAGATCCGCGAACTGGTATGCGTAACTGAGATACGAGATGATCAGAACTTTCGATTTCGTTTCCGTATACGAAGAGTTGATTTCCAGCCCCAATGGCGAGACAGCCATTGCTAAGCCAGCAAGAATCGCCGATCGGATGAGGAGTAAGGTCGCGGATCCAGATTTCGCGGATCTGCGTCCACGACGGGCGCGAGTCAAGGTAGTCGTATCGGAGCTGGGACAACAGAATGACTTTGTGGGGAAACCCAACCGCTAGGATAGACTGCATGTCCGGCGTTGACGTCCAATCTAAGTCACGGATGATGTCGCCTTGTGAGAAATGCTCTTCATACTCCAGCTGTGCATCATTCATATCCCATATCGTCAAATGCCCGCGGTCTTCATCCACAAGCGCTGCTTTCTTGATGGAGCTCCCGCTAGCAAGGGACGGGTTCTTAATGCCCGTCTCGACGGTCGAAGTCAAGAGCCATTCAACGCGGCTCTTCTCTCTGTCGATCTTGGCCGTCCAGGTGCGGACAATGCCAGTCTTGGTATATGAAAGCGCTATATCCGGCGAGAAGAGGTCAAAGAAGCCGGGCATTTCGGCTTTGCGGCCGGCTGGGTCGACGGGCAAGATGTACGCTATGTCCTCGTCCAATCCTAGATGGAAGGTACAGAACTTCCGCAGCTGGCACTGGGTACCATTGGCAGTTCCATTGGTTTGCTTAGAGGTCGGCAGTCGAAATTCCCAAGCAATTCCATCCATGCTCGCTCCAATAGTTGCTACGTAGACCACCCCGTTCTGCTCCGCCGTAGGAATGGGCAAGACGCAGAGCGGTTTGCTCGATAATTGGAATGTTGTGGCAGCCAGCTTTTTGGCGTGGAAGGGACGGATATCCCAAAAGGAGATGCCGTTGTGATGGAGATTAACCAGAAAGTCGCCGTCTTCTAGCACGCAACTGCGATGTATATGCTCGTCAGAGAACAGCTCGCTCTGGCGAAGAAGCGCCGTACCACTCTCTCGCTGCTTTTGCCTCCAAATCAACGCCTTGTTGTCATCCGTGCGCGAGGCAAGCGTGTGACCAATGGCATTACGAACGATCTTCTTTATGGGTCCGTTGTGTCCAGTCCACGACGCCTTCATGGATACCCGGTTCTTGCGCGGTGCAGGGTCAAAAAGCACATCTACCGGGGAATCGAACCACTCAATCCGGCCGTCAAAGTGATGGACTAAAATGCTGATGGAGTCGCCCGGTTCTGCACCCTGGAATGCATGCAGCTGCGCATAGTCTTCTTCCGGGGATACACCGGGCATAAATGCGAAATCAAGGCCTTCCACATGTAGAATATTGAACATGTGCATTTCGGATTTGACCTTGGACCCAACATCTTCCAAAGCCCAGGCTGACATATGCCCTTGGCCATCGATCACGACACAGACCTCGGGGCTCTTATTCGCCACTTCGATGATATGCTCCAGAGTGTGATTGTCCTTGTTTCCCGTACTTCTCTGCACAGCTCGCTCGGTAGCCATGCAAAAGTCCCGGCTGTCCACGATGAAGCCATATCGGCGGGTCGGATCGCTCTTGTCGGTCGCATGCCTCGGCTGAACAGAAGCGGCCATATCAATTTGCGCCCATAGTTGCAAGGCGGTCGGGGCATGGTGATCCACGGTCGCCCACACCCGAATCTTATTGTCGGCGCATACGGTATAGAAGACGTTGTCCATGGACTGCTCTCGATGGTACGGTCTTCGCCAATGAATCCCGGTAATGACTGTAGGGTGGGGAAGATATGACACCTCGAAGCGAATGTCCGTCCCGAATGCGAGTCGGCGCCATACTTTAGCCATGCGGTCGTAATGTCCAGTGGTGACAAGGAGAGTTGCATCGGGTGAGAAGCGCGCGAATTTAACCGGAGAAGCCAGCTTCTGCTTCCAAACTTGGCGCGGGGTATCGTTCAAGAACCAGAGAGTGAGGTGAGAGTTGCCGAGAAGCAGCTCCTCAGAGGAACCCCAGGACAGGGTACGAATAGGCTCATCGTCATCTTCGCTGCGAAAGGTTTGGACTAGAGACCACTACCCCATAAATCCATCAGCATGCGCTCCCTGTGTAGCTTGCATTCCTCCATCTCATTGACCACGGACCTTCAAGGTTTCATGCTGGATGCCATACGGTTGATAGATAAATACGTCGGGTCCGCCGCATACAGCAATCTTTCCGGAGAGTTCATCTATGGTGACAGCCTCCAGGGCTTCGGTATCATCGACATAGATGGTTTGTAGGAGCTTGTGCGGACCGCCGAGGATAACCAGTGCATGGCCGGAAATGTACACCTGTAAAGAGAGTGCGCAGAAAGCGCCGAATCAGCCACATGGACGCTTATGGAACACCAGGGGAGCTGGAGAGGTTCGTGCAGAGAGCTTACCACAATGCGAAGACCATCCCACAGCGCGGTGCTGTAAGCCTGGAGCTTCGTTGGGGGCCTCCCCGGCAGTACCGCTCGCATGGAGGCGGTGGTGGTTTGAGCTAGAATACGTGGATGCGCGGGGATGCGCTCGCGATGGCGCTACACCATTGCCAGTGCGCTGTTACAGGAGCAGAGAGTGGCTTGAAGACTAAGCAATGTGACGGGGTTTGCCAGAAAGAAAGAGTATAGAGCTGTATGCGGGTGGAGGGGACAGCTCACCTCGAAGATGCAAGAGCACTGCGATCGTCGGCCCCGTGATCCACACCGCCCAGACTCATCATCATCATCAACCTTGACTACGGCTACTGATTGTCCGGATAGCCTCGGAGTTTCTGCGCTATCATCCTCTTCTTACTTCTGAGTGATTCCGATATTCAGACAGACATACGATTATATGGTGCTTTGTCACATTGTCGCTTCTGAGCAACAATTCCCATCTGGCCCAATCAGTTCATTCAGGAACAAGTTATCCCCCCCGGGAATCAGATTTAGATTAACCTCGCTAATTAGGCTTGCGGAGATCCAGAATGCTGCAAAGTAAGCAGGGATCTTTCTAATGAACTAGCAATTAACTGCAATCCTGATTAGCCATGGTTCAATAGCATATGGATACAGTTGACCAACTTCTTCCGGCACTTCCAATCCAGGTATATATCATCGCTGATGCTTTTTGTCGCACCTTGTAAAGCAATAACTCATCTAAACAATTGATAATGCGAGCTCCTGGAGCAGTCAAGTAAAGTTGCTTATGCCAGTCTCTCAGTTGGTCTTGATACAGCTACATACTATTCCCATTCATTGTAGGGCTGTGCATTGATAGAGCGGGTGTGGTGATATACTACTACTTATCATTCAGTGGGACTCGATATCTCTAGACAGAGATAGAGATCCGCCCCTTGCTGGATATGATCACAAGCAAGTATACTATGTACTTGGCTGTCCTTATATTACTCTAATTCAGCTTTTCCCTAAATTTCAGTAGTTATTCATAGCCACGACTCAATACTCCCCTCTATCTAATTGTTTGAACATGAAAAAGCGGACTATCTTCCCTTCAACTGCCTCACATCCCATTCCCCCCCTATAACCCCAATCACCAACCAACCAAACATGGAATTCAATCCCATCGCAGAAAAGAAAAAGAACAAAAAGCAATCCTAGCCCTCGAGCTCTCCAAACTAGATTTATTGGGAGTGTGTTGATCGGCGGTTACATGGGAACTTGAGTCTTTGCAGGGTCGTAGAGTGATAGGGGTGAAGATGGGTTTGAGGATCATTATCCAATTGATATTTTACTCAAATTATGTTTTCAGACGTCTCAACCAACATAAGGTGTATATTGTTCAATCATCCAAGCCGACAAAGCTAATCCACACAGTACCTGCCATGCAAAATGGGTATCTATCATAACCTTCGCCCCAAAAAAGCTGCCCCATCCAAAAACCCAAAAGAGCAAAAAAAAAGGGGAACCAGAACAAAGATGTACATAAAGTCCTATACAAGTATAACCCGGAAGAGTTTCGGGTCTCACGTCCGTCGGCCAGAGGATCTTCTACCATCGGAAGGAGACCCCGGTTCCTCATCCACAAACCGGACGCTAGTGCCCAGGGCACTCGCTCGCCCAGTACGGCGTCTAGTCGAGTCAGTTCGAGGCAGTACAGCACCGGCGCGCAATAGTCGACTGGCAAATGGAGTGTATGAGGGAGTCGCCGGAGTAGTGGAAACCTGCGCCATAGCCCGCGCCCTGGCGGCTCGTTTCGACGGCGACGTGAGGAAGTTGGGTGTCGCCAGCGGCGTAGTCGAGGCCAGTTGAATTTGACTGTTCGCAGCCACAGCTAGGTCGTTGGTTTTGAAGGGAGTCGTGGTTTGATACCAGGGATCGAAAATGCGTCGGTTCGGCTCGGCTTCGAAGGTTGTCGCTCCATTATAGTTTCTCGTTGGACTTATAAGAGGCCCTGGTAGATCCCGCGACTCGAACTTCACTCGTGCTTTGTCCAGCCAGCTGCGGAACATGCTTCGACAGTGTTTCCTTAGGTTTCGCTCCTTCATCGCGTCTGCAGTCTCGGAGAAGCTCTTGACTTGGAAAACACGGAAGCTGAGCTTCCGCAGCTGGATATTGGCTTGGCCGAGGACATGCTCCCGATTCACGTTGTTTGCTTGTTGCTCCTGGCGCTGATACACAAGCAAGGCCTCGACCCAGCGCGTCAATTGTTCGCCCACAATCTGGCGCGCATAGTGATCATCGGCCGCATCGCAATCCTGGAGGCGATTGAAGGCTTTCTCTTGCCACCGGGGTACAAGCTCGGATGCCATTGTCAAGCAGTGTTGTCGTGAGAACTGCCGAGCTTGCTGTTCCAAACCTGCCATATGTAGGGACCTGGAGTGCCAATGTGATAAAGCTTTCGATGCCAGATTGATCTTGATCTTCCTCCGAGTCTGGATATACGCTTGTTGGCGACGCTTCTTGGCAGATTCAACCGTCGCGACACGCCATTTTTTGGTGAACTTGGTGGCCAAGAAGTAGTACCTGGCGTTGTCAGCCCATCCCTGTATCTTGACCACATGCAGATACTTCGAACGCCAGGCCACAAGCGATTCCTGCGCTAAGCGTGGTGCGTAAAACTCAGAGGCAACTATCTCCCTCTCGCGTTGCAACGATAGCTGATCCCGCCAGCGTTCCAACTTGGATCGGAGCAAATCTTCGTTTCGTTGCTCCTCGAATACCTCCGCACGGTCAAGCAATTCGGCATAGGTCCTCCGGACGTTAGTCACAAAGACTGAGAATACTTCCTGCTTGATGCGCTGCTCCCTAATGCGCTGCATGAGACGGTACCTCTCTGCTAAAATCCATTTGTACATCGCTTCGAGCTTGATTCGTTCCTCAATTCGTGCATATAGAGCCTGACAGCGAAGCTGGTCGTTCCACGTTGTCCACGCATTGCGTATGATCCGTTGCCGATCCATCTCCCGTGCTTGCTTCAGCATTTGAGCGCGGTGTACCCACTGTGAGTACGCCGCTTGAAGGATATGTGTGTCAATCATTTTTGTAACACGGTTAGCAACCGGGGCTAAATGAGCTTGAGCTCTCCATTCTATCAACTTCTCCTCCAGAACCTTCCGGCGCTCCATCGATGCTACTTGTTGCTCCCTCGCAATAACACCCTGAGTCCTTTCATGCCATAGTTGCATTACGGATCCCACAGCATTTTGCTTATTCCGGACATCAATCTCATGAATGCACTCTCTGTTGGTTCGAAACTTGCGCAACCAGTACAACAGAGAGCGTCTCTTGAGGCAATAGTCGTACCATTGAGGGGCGCGCTGTTCGCAGAAACTCCAGAACCACTGCCAATAGAATGTGTGTTTCGACTTCTCACTACTAATGACAACCGCCTTCTCTTCCGCCTGTTTGACCTCCTTGGTCCTTTTCAGCCAGGCAGCAAAAGGCTTTCGCAGAGCAAAGCGCTGGGCTTTCATCTCATTGACTGCAGTGATCTCGCGCCATGCATGGAAATACTTGACGCTAAGAATGCGGCGCCGAGCTGCAGATGTCCGTGCAAGTTCCTCTGCAGTAAGTTGCGCCCAGTGAGAGAATGCCTTGGTGAGGAGATAGAGATCCCGAGCCCGTCCCGCGCGCTCTTCCAGATGCTTGAAGAATCTCTCCGTCCGCTCTTCCTGACGTCTGTCGCGAATGATAGTATGCCACGTTTGGAATGCTTGCCGAAGCAAGGTATTTCGGTCTCGATTCACGGCGACTATTTCCATATTATGATGGCTTTGTCTGGCTTGTATCGCCCTCTTAACCCACTGTGTAAGAAGTCGACGGTTGATGGCCCGTTGGCGGTACATATTGAAGGTCGATGCATCTCGCAGCAGATCCGAAAGTGATGGCCTATATAGCATTTCCGGTGGCAATTCTGGCCGTTCGAGATGACTGATGCTGTCGTCACTGGAGGACACTGAAGATGATTGTCCCCCCTCTTCATCGGAGCCATTTGAGGACGTTTTTGAGCGCCGAGCTCGTGAGGCTTCCGCTATTCTTTCTGAGCGATCGCGGTCGACGGCAGACCGAGCATACAGTCCATTGGGAAGAGGCTTCTCATCAGCCGCCGGAGGCTGAGCAGACGAGGATTGCACAGCCAGAAAGTCCATCCGGCTCATGAGCCGGCGACCCACGTCAATAAACTGTGCCATCAATTGAGTCCTGTCGGGTGACTCCGCTTCTCGAGGGCCCACCGCACGCTTCGGGGATGGCGACGGTTTCGCAAACGGATACTCGGGCTTTCCGACTTGTAATCGCGACATGGACGACCGTGAGCTTGGACGATTGATGAAGCTCCTTTGAGTGGGATCGTCGCCAACATCGTACATGGAATTGAAGGACGCTCGCCTTCGTAGAGGTGTCTGTGGTTTATTTTGCGGCTGCGGCTGCGTTGAGTCCTCCCGGGAGTCGCGTATCCTCCGCCTAGGCCTGCTTTCGATGGAGGGTACACTGTCCGGGTACGTCTCGTCATAGGTATCATCCTCGCCGCCAAACTCAATGACGATGCCCATCCGTTCAAGCAGGTTCTCGAATTTGTCGAAGAGCGACTCTCCTACGGCATGTTTGCTTCCCATTTTGAGCAAGAAGCGCATACAGGCATAGCCTGGATCCGCATCGACGCCATGTTCGGCAATAACCTCGTCGTAGGCCTTGAATAGCACACGGTACGGGAGTCGCTCGACTTCTGGATCCCTCTCCGCACGGGTAATGACTTGGTAGAGGAGGCCGACATCTATATTCAACAATAAGCAACCAGCAATTAGCAACCAGTAAACACGACTATAAAGGAGTGGGGAGGGAGAATTAGTAGATGCGACCGAGCATACCTTCGTCAGTAAGCGCCGGGTCTTCATGGGACAAAGGTCTTCGCTGAAGGGGAACGGGAGGCATCGAACTGTCCGCGAACTAAGGCGCGTTTTTCGCATATGGCTCATGGAGACGGAACAGGAAATCATTAAGCATCGCGGAACAGACACACGCACACGGTCGGGGGGTGGTGTTGCTAGGTGGGTTGTCAGAGGCCCACAGTGCTCCAGGCCGCGAAGTCAAGTTAGACCGCAGAAGAGATCCCCAAATGGACCGGTGGGACCCAATGGCACGGCCGGGCGACAAGGCATTGACTTTTTGTCAGTCAAAAAGCCAAGTTGTTTTTGCTTTGCTTTGCTTTTCGTGTCGCGCCGGCGATGGGAATGTGCTGGGTCATGTGATGTATTATGTAACGGGGTGAGTCCCATCAGTCACGATTTGGATAGACAGACAGAATGTAACTTGTAGTAGATAGTCTTCTCTGTCTCTGTGTGGCAAAGAGAACAAGCAAAATGCCGTCAACAAAGACAAGACCCATTGAGAAATTTGCAAAGGCTGCCTCGAAGTGCTCGGTCGAGGTATGATATGAGACGAATCCCCTCAATCAGTTATGTGTTCTGCCTCTGGCTCCAGCTGACGGACGGGCTTTCAGGCCGCTGCGTATGGCAAATGCGTCGTGGCGGACTATAATGCCGTGCAAAAAGACATGTGCGCCAAGGAGTTCATGAAGCTCAAGGACTGCTTTCTGGTAGGAAGAAGACCGCATCTCCGGGATGACTTCCACCTGTAACATGGCTAATTCACACTTGACAGGCAGCCTCGAAGAAAGTTTAATGGTGGATGATGAGTTGCAGGTGAACTACATGGTTTAGGCGCATTGGGCTGATTGGCTTTTACTAGCATGTATGGCGGTGTCTGTATAGGAAAGGTCTCTACAGGTAATTGTACAAATTATCATGAACGTGTGTAATTTTATCCATCCATAAACTAAACGCAAAGAAATGTCAAAACATCGTAACCAGCCGGAATTGTATGGTCTAAGCTATCAACGTCTTGTCTGTGTGAATCAATCAAACCTCTACAACTTAAGCAAGCGCAACAGGAAGGTGGCCTTTTGTACTTCCTGCTCTTCCTGGATGATCATTCCCGGCTCCTCTCCGTTGGGCACCTTGCCGTCCACAAGCTCGTAGCGGTCGAGCGGTCTGCGCACAACCTTTTCGATGGCCTTGGCTTGCGTCTCAAACGCCTTGCTAATGCCCACATCCTCAGGATCCGACAGGACAGCATACTCCATCTTCACATCGTCGGTGGGGACAAGACCCGCCTTCTTACGAAGACGCTGCAGACGGTTGATGATCTCACGGCCCAACCCTTGCTCGGCCAACTCGGGGTACAGGTTAGCGTCCAGGATGGTCAGCAGGTCGCTGTCCGTGTTGGGTTCCATGTTCGCGGACGCGCTGTCCTCCTTCATTCCACGCTTCACGACCAGGTCACCTTCAACAAGCTCAATGCCGTCAACAAGCATCTTCTTATCGGCGACGAACTTCTTCACGTCCTCACTGGTGAGAGAGGGCAAGGCCTTCTTGACCTTCTGGACCTCCTTCTTAAGCTTCTTGCCCAACGTAGGCCAGTCGGCGGTCACACTGTACTGGACGTTGTACTTCTCCTCGTCCGAGGACAGGACAAGCTCAAGAACGTTCAGCTCCTCGAGGATGTATCCCTGCAGGGACTTCACATCGTCCAGGTACTGCTGATCCTGGTGAATGACAACGAGAGTCTTCAGCGGCGTCTTCAGACCAATGTTCCGACGTTCACGGGAGATACGAGCCATATCAATGACCTTCTGCATCCGGGCCACGCGCCTCTCGACGACCTCATCGAAAAGCTCTTCCCGAACCTCGGGGAAGGGAAGGAAGTGGACACTGCGGCTGTCCTCGCTACGGAGCGCCTCGGGAATGTGAGGGAGAAGCTTCAGGTAGATGGTGTCGGTAAGGAAAGGAGTGAAGGGAGCCAGGCCCCGGACCAGAGTGTACAGGACCTCAAAGAGGGTGTTCAGGGCATGCTGGGTATCATCGACACCGTTCTCACCCTTGAGACGTCTGCGGTTGAAACGAATGTACCAGTTGGTGGTGTTGTCAATCAATTCAAGCAGGCGGGGAACGACCGTGTACAGGCGGTATCCGGCCATCTCCTCGTTGACGAACTTGAGAAGACTCTGGCAACTGGCCAGGATCCAGCGGTCCATGACATTGGTGTTAGTAGCCTCCGCCTTGGGGTCAAAGGTATAATCAAAGCCCTGGGTCTTCTTGAACAGAGCGGCCTGACCCTCGAAGAACTTGTAGCTGTTCCAGAGAGGAAGGAGAACCTTGGCGACAATCTCCTTGACGCCCGACTCCTTGAACCGAAGGGGCTCGGCGCGCACAACAGGGGAGTTGATCAAGTAGAGGCGAAGAGCATCGGAACCGTAGCGCTCCATGACGAGGGCGGGATCGGGGTAGTTCTTAAGTCTCTTGGACATCTTCTTTCCATCCTCTGCGAGAACAATACCGTTGACGACGCAGTTCTTGAACGGGAGCTTGCCGAACAGGTGGGTTCCCAGCACAGTCAGGGTGTAGAACCAACCACGAGTCTGATCAAGACCCTCGGCGATGAAATCACCGGGGAAGCTGTTCTCGAACTGTTCCTTGTTCTCAAAGGGGTAGTGCTGGGATGCGTAGGGCATGCTGCCAGACTCAAACCAGCAATCAAACACCTCGCTGACACGGCGAAGGACGCCCTTGCCCTGCTTGCTGGGGATGGTGATCTTGTCGACCTTGTCGCGGTGCAGGTCGGTGAGTTCACCTTCGTAACCACTAAGCTGCTTGAGTTCCTCGGCACTACCAACGGCGACAACCTCCTTGAAGTCATCGCTCACCCACAAGGGCAGAGGAGTACCCCAGAAGCGGTTTCTCGAGATGTTCCAGTCGCGAGCATTCTGGATCCAACTGGAGAAGCGTCTTTCCTTGACAAAGCTCGGCACCCAGTGGGAGTCGTCAATGCCCTGAAGCATCTGAGGGATGATAGGGCCAATCTTGACGAACCAAGCCGGCACGGCCCGGTAGATCAAGGGAGTGTCGGAACGCCAGCAGAAGGGGTAGCTGTGAGTAATCTGGCTGTCGACAACCAGGCGTCCAGCAGCCTTCAGGTGCTTGATGATGCCCCTGTCGGCAGCCTTGACATGCTGGCCCTCGAAGTCCCTCACTTCGGCTGTGTAGCAACCCTTTTCGTCAACAGGGTTAGGGGGGAGGCGGGTCTCACTGATGACACCATTCTCCATGCCAACTCTGTAATCGTCCTCACCAAAGGCAGGAGCCTGGTGGACAATACCGGTACCGTCCTCAGCAGTAACGTACTCGGCGTTAAGGACCCGGAAACCGTGCTCCTTGAACTCTTCGTAGAAGTAATCGAAGAGGGGCTGGTACTTCCAGTCTTTCATGGCAGCACCCTTGAAGCGGTCGACAATCTTGAACTTGGCCTTCTTGGGGTCCTTGTACAGCGTCCGGAGCAGAGACTCGAGCAGAATGTAGTGCTTTCCGGATGCCTCGTCGAGGATCTTGATGTATTCGTAGGTGGGGTTGACCGCCAGAGCAATGTTCGAGGGCAAGGTCCATGGTGTGGTCGTCCATGCAAGAAGGGAAGTCTCGGGATCGTGGACGAGGGGGAATGTGACGACGACAGCGGGGTCTTGCACATCCTTGTAGTTTTGTTGAGCCTCGAAGTTACTGAGGGGGGTGTTGAGGGCGGTCGAGTAAGGCATGACGCGGTAGCCTCTGTAGACAAGGTCCTTGTCGAACAGCTGCTTGAAGACCCACCACACTGATTCCATGAAGCTCACGTTCATGGTCTACAATGCATGGTCAGCATATTCAGAGGACGAGGGGTAGAAGATGATGGGCCTGTCTACCTTGTAGTCATTGTCAAAGTCAATCCAACGACCCAGTCTCTCGATAGTTTGACGCCATTCCGAAGCGAATCTCATGACAATGGCTCTGCACTCCTCGTTATACTTCTCAATACCAATTTTCTCGACGGCCTCGAGACCCGACATGCCCAGCTTCTTGTCGATCTCGTACTCGATGGGCACACCATGGGTATCCCAGCCAAAGCGACGCTCGACATAGTGACCCTTCATGGACCAATAGCGGGGAATGATATCCTTAATGGTCGAGGCCAATAAGTGACCATAGTGAGGCAGACCAGTAGCGAACGGAGGGCCATCGTAGAAGGTGTATGGTTTACGGCCTTCGGAGAGCTCAACCTGCCTCCGGAAGGCGTTGATCTCCCTCCACCTCTGGAGGATGGCCTCCTCCTCGCGGGGAAAATCAATGGACATGACGGGCGAGCGGGGAAGGGGAGAGGAGGTGACAGGGAGGAAATCTGTCGACTTGCGATCTTCCAGCGAGGGATCCGCGGGGTAGATTTAAGCCCGATTGAAGGTTGCGCACAAGCGGCAGAATCGTTTTGACTCACCCCGCGCACCATTTTTTTTTGTCCCCGCCGGCCAATCAGCGCCCGCCTCACCTACCGCCGGAATCAGCCGGTGTGACTGTTCTTCTTTCTATGCGGATCTCATAAACATTTAACCAAAGTAGAAGATACTAGAGCTCAGTTACACTATACAATGGCTACGCTAGTCACAAGGCTAATTCCCATCCTTGATGTACAAATTGGGAGTACCTTCCCATGGCTCTGACTCACTCATGCTTTCTTTGTAATTGGAATGTGATCCAGGGCTGTCGTAACTCATGGCTGCTACGCCCTGCGCCCTGCGCCTCATGCAAGGACGACCAAAATTGGTATTTACCATTAGGCTTCTTCCTCTTCCTCGTCCTCATCGTCTTCTTCCTCATCATCATCTTCAGCCTCGGATACTTCTTGACCGAGATCCTTCAACCGTTGCTAAGGAACAAATATTAGTCATCCGCGTAGCCCTTGTATCAGGGTCAGTGGACTTACCTTGTCCTGGTTTCTCTTGGCCTCCAGGTCTCCGAAAACAATCAACAAATCCTCAAGCTCGGACTGTGCCGCCTTGCGGGCTTCCTCCTTCTCCTTGGCCTCCGCTTCGGCCTTCTCGAGCTGTTTCCGTGCCTCCTCAAGTGCTTGGCTAGCCTTCCGTGCAGCTTCCTCAGCCTTTGCTACCTCACCTTCGGCCTTCTCGGCTCGCTTTTCCGAGGCAGTGCACTTATTGGACAGTTCATCGCGTGTAGACTGTAGTTCTTTCGTAGACTTCTCCTTAGTAGTGTCCAGTTCCGATTGCAAGGCCTTTGACGCGGACTTAAGCTCCGCAACCTCGGTCTCATGCTGCTTTCTGGCGGCGTCCATGTCAGACTGAAATGTCTTGATGGTTTCTTGGAGACTGGAGACTTCAGCTGCCTGATCTCCTTTACCATTCTCCAGCTCGGACTGAAGGCTCTCGATCGTCTTCTTCAAGTCAGACACTTCAGTCGCATTTTGTTCATTGCTGGAATCAAGCTCCGACTGCAGAGTTTCGATTGTCTTCTTCAGGTCAGAAACCTCCGCCGCGCTCTGTCCACTGCTGGCATCAAGCTCCGACTGCAGCTTCTGGATTGTCTTGTTGAGGTCGGAGACCTCAGACTCATGTTTCCCTTGAATGGAATCCATCTGCGACTTGAGCTCCTCAATCGTCTTGTTCAGGCCAGAGACTTCGGTAGCATGCTGTCCTTTACCTGTCTCAAGCTCTGACTGCAACCTCTGGATTGTAGCATTCAGGTCTGAAAGTTCGGCCGCATGTTGTCCCTTATCAGCATCAAGCGCCGACTGAAGGTTCTGAAGCGTGCTGTTCAAGTCCAGAACCTCGGCCACATGCTGTCCCTTGGTCTTTTCAGCCTCCGACTTCAACAACTGTATAGTCGTCTTCAAGTCAGCAATCTCAGCGGAGGATTGCTCCTTGCCGCGCTTGAGGTCAGATTCGAGCGAACGGATCTTCTTCTGCAGGTCAGCCACCTCGGCTTCATGATGCTTCTTCACTTGTAGACTTCTCCTCTCATGATCCGCAGATGTTTCCTTCAGCTGTCGATCAATGGCTCGTAATTGTTCGCCATGCTGTTTCAGGAGCACATTTTGAGCGTGCTTCTGCTGCTCCTTCAAGACATTCAGTTCTTGTTCGTGACTCCGCTTCAATGACTCGCAGATTTGCTGCAGTTTAGAAGACTCCAATGTGGTGGCATCTCTCGTCTTTCGGTGCTCAGCCTGCTCGTGATCGAGCTTGGATTGTAGGGCAAGCAGATCCGACTCCAGCTTCTGTGACACAGCGCCCTTTTCTTCTAGTTCTGCCCGTAGGGAGTCCACAAGTTCGCGAGAGACTCCTCTTTCAACGCCGTTTGTGATCACGGAGATCTCAATCTCGGGTTCACGGTCAATGGCACGTATCAAGCGGCTGAAATTGTCTTTGAGGAATTCAACAAAGGTCCTGTCGAAGTAGATTTCAGGAAGGCCACCATCGTAATGTGCCCCCACGGTCTGTGGTAGAACCTCAAAATCGCGCACCAGAGGGTCTTCCCTGAATCGGGTGATCCGATCAATGTATTGTTCTCGTCCAAGCTGTTCGATCAACAATTTATGCAAAGTCTTCCGCGGTATAGGCGAGTCCTTAGAGGAGAATTCATATATAATTCCCAGTAGAATAGTGCTTAGACCTGGGACAAGTACGTAAGTGGCCCCGCGGTGCTTGATTTCTTGCAGTAAGGTCTGTATGCTGCTTCCCTCGCCGAGGAAGTCATTCACAGCATCCGGTTCTTCGAAGAGCCAACCGCAGAGCAGCATCAGATAGCCAAGAGTGATTCTTTCATCATCGCCTCTCTGAATACCGGTGATCAAGTTACCTACTATCGTCTGGATGCAGGTAACGACTTCTTCGCCCTGTTCAGCATCCCCCTCAGTCACACCCATAGCGATCGATTTGGCTTCGGCATTCTCGAACAGCAGTTGGTACATCAAGACAGATGCCATCCAAGTTTGGTAGGGGTCGGCATTTCCTCGAGTTTCTGGCGGCATCAAAAGGACAGTCAGGATATTTGGGATTTGGTCTTCTCCGCTAATATGGCCTTGAATCGCTCTTCCTAGCACATGGACGCGGATCCCGGTGTGGTTTGCGAAGAATGCCTTGATACATTCGCAAGCGGCAAGTCGCGCATCAAGGAGCGACAATGGAGCAGGCTCAAGAGTCAACTTCAGCAGCGCTTCGATAACATTGATCCGCTGGAGTTCTTTATGCGTCGAATCCCCATTGACAACAGTCTGGGTAGGACTCGGGCCCCAAATGACCTCGACATCTCCAAAACGCTCCTGCAATGGCTTGTTGCTACGTATTAAGTCGGCACACGTCGCGAGAGCCTAGAACTGTTAGCTTCGACTTTAGGGACTATCAGTTTTACCTACCTTGGATGTTACATTGACATTGAACCTTTGGCCGAAAGCAGTGTTCAAGACTTGTTCCATGACACCATTGTTCCAGAATGCTGTCTGGTTGGCAGGAGTGTTGACTCCTCCTTTGATTAGAAATAGCTGGACGATTACCAAAAGTCCCCAAAGGTTCTTATCCCGATGTGCGAGAGCCCACTGTGGGGTAGGCTCTTCCAAGTCCTGTTCCTGGTTGACATCTGCGAGGAGCTTTGCTAGCCTCTTGACACATCCCGTTTCCCGGAAATATGACTGGTTGGAGATGTTGAGCCTTAGAAGGTTCGCGAGCAGAGAAAGGCAGTCTTCAACCACTTCCGACCCGTGCGTCAAAGCACCTTCAGTCTCTATCAAGGAGAAGATAAGGTCAAACGCGTTTTCGAACGCAACAAGCTTTTGGAACTCTTCGGAGGCGGGGGTGAGAGCGATCAGGAGGATTAAGGCTTCTATTCGATGCACACTCGTAATTAGCAACAGTAGCACACGGCGCTTCCGCGATAAAGGGGAGGGGGGGGGGGGGTGAGCTTAATATACCATTGCGCACCGGCTCTCTGGCATCTCCAAGTGCACTGACAAGCCTCGGTATACCCAACGGTGCTGTCAGAATACATTCTTGTGTTCTTTCTGGCCGCGCGCTCGAGATCTGGAACATCAACTGCAGGGAATACAAGCGAGAATAAAAGTCACGGGTATCCAGGAGGTCAAGGAGCGCAGTAATGTTGTCTTGACGCTGTGTACCCTGTCAGCAAATGTATGTCCACCACAATAATATGTACGAACCTGCGTAAACTCATCGGACAGCCAGAGGGCGATTTCATCTGAAGCTTCGGGCTAGATAGCGCATATCAGCACGGATTGCGGCACAGTGGGCTGAGGAGGCCACCAACACTATTCTCGTCGGGAGTAAACAACATCAACAGGGTCTCCAAGACCACCTTCAACGTATCCACATCTTCACGGTCATCTTTGAGGCTGTTGATCAACGGGCGTAGTGCGCCCGATGCAACAGAGGCAGGAAAGGACTTTGCAAAGCTTCTCAATCCTTGTATAGCTGCCCGTCGATCTTCTAGTAAAGTTGCACTCTGAAGTCGACCAGTCAGAGTGTTAATTGTGTCTGTGGCCGTTTGTTTGGCCGGCGCCTGCGACTCGAGGATTCGGAACATCGCAACTGGTAGCTCGTAATTTCATGGTCACCGCCGGCCGGGGGCGTAGCAAGTTATAGGCATTGAAGTAACGGAGGTGGGGAAGAGAGGAGAGAAGCTAGTGGATCAGCCAGCTGAGTTGTTCTCTCCGAAGCTGCAGCGGCAGCAATGGGTGGTGGTGGTGGTGACGATGGCGAGAGCACTCGGGATAGTGCCCAGTAGTCCGTAGTATGGAGTAAGTAGTAGCCAAATAAGCCGCAACGATACCTAACTCAAAAGAATCAGAGCCAACAATGCTGTACTGCTCGTGTCCCGACTGGTCATTGGTCAGTCTCGGGCCCGCTTACTACTTGCTGCTTTGAGTCTAGTGTCTAGAAGGGGAAGTTCTGCCGGAACCGCGACAAAAGAAGCGCCGAGATCTCGGATTTCGTGGGCGGGCAAGTCGACCGGCCATTGCGATCGCAGAGACTTCCACGCCTCCATCATTCCCCCTCACCTCTCGAGAGGGTCAGTCTTTTGCTCCTAGTCATTTCCACTGTGTGGGATCGCGAGTTATCCTTTTCCCCTATACCCTATACCCTTTACCCTTCTACGGAAGTAAATCATTTACGGGTCATTCCTGCAGACTCGGAGACGTTGAGATAGCCGATGCAGCGCATCAGCGAACCTGGCTTAAATCGATAGATCTACTCCGTATATTCTGTACAAACACCTTCATACGCTCCTTGTCAAATTCTACTAGCAATCATGGGTGTCCCAGCGCTTTTCAGATGGCTCTCCAACAAGTATCCTAAGATCATCTCCCCCGTTATCGAGGAGTTTCCGCAAGAAATCAACGGCGAAGAGGTTCCCGTGGACACCACGCGTCCCAACCCCAATGGAGATGAGATGGACAATTTGTACCTGGATATGAACGGTATCGTTCACCCATGTACTCATCCGGAAGGAAAGCCGCCACCGGCGAACGAGCAGGAGATGATGCTGGAGATCTTCAAGTACACCGACCGTGTGGTGAACATGGTCCGCCCGAGGAAGCTTCTGATGATCGCTGTCGGTATGTTGTAACTTTTGTCGCGTCGCCCATCTGATTGAATCGTTGAACTGACTCATGCCTCTTCTCCTAACTCAGATGGTGTCGCGCCACGCGCAAAGATGAACCAGCAACGAGCCCGTCGGTTCCGCTCCGCTCAGGAAGCCAGAGAGGCAGATGAGAAGAAGGAAGAGTTCCGCAAGATGCTAGAGAAGCAAAACGGCAAGAAGGAAGATGAGGATATGCAGGAGCACGTCATCCAGAAGACGTGGGATAGCAATGTCATTACTCCGGGAACGCCTTTCATGGATATTCTTGCGGCAGCTTTGCGTTACTGGATCGCTTACAAGCTCAACACCGACCCCGCTTGGGAGAAGGTTCGCACCTTTTCCCAGTTACCGTGGTATATCTTTTACTGACTTAAGCAGCTCAAAATCATCATTTCCGACGCGACGGTTCCGGGTGAGGGTGAACACAAGATCATGGAGTTCGTCCGGTCACAGCGCGCGTCGCCAGAGCACGACCCGAACACCCGCCACGTCATCTATGGACTGGATGCAGATTTAATCATGTTGGGTCTCGCAACTCATGAGCCTTATTTCCGGGTTCTACGTGAGGATGTTTTCTTCCAGGAGTCCAGGGCTCGGACATGCCGGCTATGTGGACAGGCAGGCCACAAGGCGGAGGAATGCAAAGGTCAGGCAAAGGAGAAGAATGGGCAGTTCGATGAGAAGGGTAAAGGAACCTCTCTCAAGCCATTCATTTGGCTCAATGTGTCAATCCTTCGGGAATACCTTGCTGCGGAACTGTATGTTCCGCAACAACCGTTTCCTTTCGACTTGGAACGTGCTCTAGATGACTGGGTCTTTATGTGTTTCTTCGTAGGAAACGATTTCCTTCCCCACTTACCGTCGTTAGATATTCGTGAAAATGGCATCGACACTCTGATAGCTATTTGGCGCGATAATATCCCCGTCATGGGCGGGTACCTGACCGAGGATGGACATGTTGACCTCAAGCGGGCCCAGCTCATTCTGCAAGGCTTGGCCAAGCAAGAGGATGCTATTTTCCGTCGTCGTAGACAGGCCGAAGAGAGGAGGGCCGCCAACGAGAAGAGGCGCAAGCAGGAAGCACAAGCGCGTGAGGAAGGTGCTAGGAAGCGGAGAAAAAGTTCTCCCAACTACGAAGCTTACGACACACCCGAGGCCAATCCTACCGGCGGTCGATCTAAGGGTGCCGCAGATGCGGCGCCTCCCAATGCCGTGGAACTGATCACGCCTGCACGGGGAGAACTGACCCGGGAGGCGAGGCAATTGACTCACAGCATGGTCACTAACCGCGGTGCGGTGTATAAGGCTAACATGGCGAACAAGAGTGCCGCGGCCATCCTGAAGAGCAAGCTCATGAAAGGTCCGGAGGCTGAAGAGCCCTCCGATAACACCGGAGAATCCGGGTCAGAAGCTCCAGAGCCCTCCGAGGAGAAGACCGAAGAGCAGACTTCGCCTTCGGTTCTCGGTAAGAGAAAGGCGGATGCGGTGGCAGAGGAGGCCGCAACGACGCCGACCAAGAAGCCATCCGCGGGCGACTCTCAGAACGACGAACTGCCCCCGGACACCGTCCGCCTTTGGGAAGAAGGATACGCTGATCGGTACTACGAGCAGAAGTTTGGCGTTGATCCCGAAGACAAGGAGTTCCGCCACAAGGTTGCACGAGCGTATGCCGAGGGTCTTGCTTGGGTTTTGAGATACTATTTCCAAGGATGCCCCTCGTGGACGTGGTACTATCCTTACCACTATGCGCCATTCGCGGCGGATTTTGTGGACATTGGCGACATGGAGTTGCAATTTGAAAAGGGAACCCCATTCAAGCCCTTCGAGCAGCTGATGGGAGTTCTTCCGGCTTCTTCCAACCACGCTATTCCTGAAGTCTTCCATGATTTGATGAGCGATCCGGACAGTGAGATCATCGACTTCTACCCGGAAGACTTCCCCGTGGACCTGAACGGCAAGAAGTTTGCTTGGCAGGGTGTCGTTCTCCTTCCCTTCATTGACGAAAAGCGACTGCTGGCTGCGATGGAAAAGAAGTACCCTCTTCTCTCTGATGACGAGAAGCTTCGGAACTGCGTGGGTCGGGATGTGTTGTTGATTTCCGAAAGCCACCCACTGTACCACGATCTCGTGGCCAACTTCTATTCCAAGAAACAGGGAGCCCCTAAGTATTCCATCAATCAGCGAATCAGTGAAGGTTTGGCCGGTAAGGTCGAGCGCAATGATTCCTACATCCCGCACAGCTCCTTAGTATCGTCTCTTGAAGAATACGGTATGCCGAGTTTGGATGATGATCGATCTCTCACGTAAGTTTTTCTTTGTTTTCTTCCCTACTCTCCAAGTGCTGTTAAGAGTGAGCTAATACATCCGAATCCATGGATTAGGGTCAATTACGAAATTCCCAAGTCCAAGCACGTCCACAAGTCCATGCTCCTTCGGGGTGCCAAGCTCCCACCTCCGACCCTGGACAATGCGGATATTCAGGCCGTCAAGAACAAGGCACACCACTCGGGCCGATCCCATGGAGGAGCTCCGCTTCGCAATGGACACCGGGGAGGCCGGATCAACTATGCCAGTGAGCGGCCAAACCCTTTCGCGGCCCATCTGGACCCCAAGTTCATGCCGCCCGGTAACTCTGGTGGAGCGCCGATGGGCATGCCTGCTGGATGGGTTCCTCCGAACGCTGGAGGCGGTAATTACAACCGCGGACCACCGCCTCCGCCCCGCGGAGGAGGAGGAGGTTACCATCAGCGATCGCACTATGGCGGCGGTGGTGGTGGTGATTCCTACAACCAACCCACAGGCAATTACGACTACTATGGACGTAGTCAACAAGGATACTATCAGCAAGGATCCTACGGTGGTAGCAACCACAATAACGCGTACCGTGGACGCTCAAATAACTACGGGGGTTCCGACCAGCGTGGTGGGTATAGCCGCGGAGGTTATTCAGGTCGGGACCACTATTCGTCCCGGAACTCTGGCGGTGGTGGTGGATATGGACGGTATTAGATAAGGGGATGTTCGAGAACATGACAGATTCGGAGTGCATGGGATGTCTATTACGCACGATTTCCAGGGCCATTGCGCCAATGCCACGTTAAACTACTTTCTTCTTCTTGTTTTTTGTATGGGTCGCTCTATCACATTGTGATTAGGGGCCAGAGAAAAAGGGCAAAAAAATGGGAGGCCAAATGGTCGGAGGGACGGCGTTCGATTGGATAAGATTTGCCGGGTTTCAATTACATCTGTATAGCAATCAAAGATCTCGCGAGCATCGCGAATGGAAACGAATTTTCCCTCTCAACCATGTAGAACAGCTTGCCAGATCACTAAATGAGTTTATAGATCTCGGCCAGCTTGATAGTAATCTTTGGTCCGGTAAGATTTCCGACCGCAATGAAGTCAGTCTTAGAACGTTCGGATCCGGATCGGGGGTGGGTTGTCAGTAAGTGAAGGAGGATTCGCGGATCCGGAATGAGGATGGAAGGAGTCTGGAAGTGTCAGCTTGTCAGCTTGACAGCACGTTTCGAAAGACAGGGGGACCTCTCGTGTTGTAAATAGTAAGATCGAGGTTGAGCAACACGAGGGAAATCGTAGCTAGTCAACTTGGTCCACATTAAGTTCTTCAGATGTCAGACAGGGCAGAGTAACTCCGGTGGAGGCGGAGTTGCCAAACGAACCAAGAACAAGAACAGCCAAACGGCGCGACGACATCGGAGCGGGAGGGAGAGAAAAAAGTAACGGAGGGAGACTGTGAGTCAACGACTCCAATTGCGACCGCCAGTGGATCTCCGTCTACGATCCCCTCCAACCCAATAAAAATTCCCCCATTCTTCCTTCTCTAGTTTCAAGTGACTATCCATCTATTCATCCATCCTCCCTCCATCCCTCGTGGTTCCGGCCCCCAACTTCCAGCCATCCGGGCAACTTGGAAGAACTCTCTCCCTCGCTCACATCTCGTCTCGTCTATTTCCTCACCGGTCAAAGCGGAGTTGCGCCCCGCTGTCGACGAGGACTTTCTTCGCTCCGTTTCTTACTCAGGTACAATTCCCTTCGTCTTCTTCTCTCTCTCTCATTTCCCCTTGCGTCGTATATATACATACATGAAGTATTTCCTCCCCTTCATACAATCCGCAATTGAACGACTTACATTCCCCCCTCTCCCCCTCTTCTCCCCCCACCTGCCAGAAGCTTACCGGTTGCAAATCCCCCACAGTATGAATTAGAGAGACACATTGGCATCTTATTCCCCGAGTTGACCACGTCTCCATCCCCCTTGCTATTCTCCGAACGATGACCGAACCCACGAAGATCAGCATCTTGGGTCGTGAGAGCATTGTCGCTGATTTCGGTCTCTGGCGCAACTATGTCGCCAAGGACCTGATCAACGGCTTGTCCTCCACGACCTACGTCCTCGTCACCGACACCAACATCGGTTCCCTCTATACCCCGAGCTTCCAAAAGGCCTTCGAAGAGGCTGCTGCCGCCATCTCCCCCAAACCTCGTTTGCTCGTCTACCATGCCGCACCCGGTGAAGTCTCCAAGTCGAGACAGACAAAAGCCGACATTGAAGACTGGATGTTGAGCCAGAGCCCGCCATGCGGTCGTGATACGGTGGTCATCGCTCTGGGCGGCGGTGTCATTGGAGATCTGACCGGCTTTGTCGCTTCGACTTACATGCGAGGCGTCCGCTATGTCCAGGTCCCCACAACACTTCTCGCCATGGTGGACTCTTCGATCGGCGGAAAGACCGCCATTGACACGCCATTGGGCAAGAACTTGATCGGTGCGATCTGGCAGCCGTCGAGGATTTACATTGACCTGGAGTTCCTGGAGACGCTCCCGGTTAGGGAGTTCATCAATGGTATGGCGGAGGTGATCAAGACCGCAGCCATCTCCAGCGAGGAGGAATTCACAGCCTTGGAGGACAACGCCGAGACGATATTGTCCGCCGTCCGCCGTGTAATCCAACCCGGACAGCGCCGTTTCGAAGGCATTGAGGACATTCTGAAGGCGAGAATTCTGGCGTCCGCTAGACACAAGGCGTTTGTCGTCTCCGCGGACGAGCGCGAAGGTGGTCTCCGGAACTTGTTGAACTGGGGTCACTCCATTGGTCATGCCATTGAGGCCATCTTGACCCCTCAGGTTCTCCACGGAGAATGTGTTGCCATTGGTATGGTGAAGGAGGCCGAATTGGCCCGCCATCTCGGCATCTTGAAGGGCGTTGCCGTGGCTCGCATTGTTA
>NT_166524.1:1632027-1670104 GCF_000002855.4 Aspergillus niger
TTTGCGGGTGGTCAGATTAACCTTGCCGCGAAGGTGTCTTCCCAGTATGTCTCCTCGTTGCTGATGTGCGCTCCGTACGCCAAGGAGCCGGTCACCCTGAAGCTGGTGGGCGGAAAGCCCATCTCCCAGCCCTATATCGACATGACCACGGGCCATGATGCGATCTTTCGGCATCGACGTAAAGAAGTCTACCACTGAGGAGCACACCTACCACATTCCTCAGGGCCGTTACGTCAACCCTGCTGAGTATATGGTGGAAAGCGATGCCAGTTCGGCTACTTACCCCCTGGCCATTGCGGCGATCACCGGCACTACCTGCACTGTGCCCAACATCGGTTCCAAGTCCCTCCAGGGTGATGCTCGCTTTGCCGTCGATGTTCTTCGTCCCATGGGCTGTACTGTTGAGCAAACAGACAGCTCCACTACCGTCACTGGAGCCCCTGGGGGTGTCTTGCGACCCCTGCCCAATGTCGATATGGAACCTATGACCGACGCTTTCCTCACGGCTTCCGTGCTCGCGGCTGTCGCACGCGGCGATGGCTCAAACCACACGACCCGGATCTACGGAATTGCCAACCAGCGTGTGAAGGAATGCAACCGTATCAAGGCCATGAAGGACGAACTCGCCAAGTTCGGTGTCGTCTGTCGTGAACATGACGACGGCATTGAGATCGATGGCATTGACCGCACCAGTCTGCGTCAGCCTGCCGGAGGCGTCTTCTGCTACGACGACCACCGCGTCGCGTTCAGCTTCAGCGTTCTTTCTCTCGTCACTCCTCAGTCGACTTTGATTCTGGAGAGAGAATGTGTCGGCAAGACTTGGCCCGGCTGGTGGGACTCTCTGAAGCAGCTGTTCTCCGTGAAGCTGGAGGGTAAGGAGCTGAAAGAGGACGAAGCTGCGGTTCTCACGCAAGCTGAGAAGTCCAGTGCGTCCATTTTCATTATCGGCATGCGTGGCGCGGGAAAGACCACCAGCGGACAGTGGGTTGCAAAGACTCTCAACCGTCCATTCCTTGACCTCGACACCGAGCTTGAGGCTTCGGAGGGAATGAGTATCCCCGACATTATCAAGCAACGTGGGTGGCAGGGTTTCAGAGATGCTGAGCTTAGTCTTTTGCAGCGCACGTTGAAAGACCGCTCAACTGGCTATGTCTTCGCTTGCGGTGGCGGTATCGTGGAGATCCCCGAGGCGAGAAAGTTGCTTACCGATTACCACAAGACCAAGGGTAACGTTCTGCTCATTATGCGGGATATCAAGCACGTCATGGACTTCCTCTCCATTGACAAGACCCGCCCAGCTTATGTTGAAGATATGATGGGAGTCTGGCTGCGCCGGAAGCCCTGGTTCCAGGAGTGCAGCAACATCCAGTATTACAGCCAGACTGCCGTCTCTGGCGGTCTTGCTCGGGCATCTGAAGACTTCAAGCGCTTCCTCCGGACTGTTACCGGAGAGGTCGACAGTCTTAGCAGCATCAAGCGCAAGGAACATTCGTTCTTTGTCTCTTTGACTCTGCCAGATCTCCGTAATGCGAGCGATATTTTGAAGAAGGTATGCGTCGGTTCCGATGCAGTGGAGCTCCGTGTCGATCTTCTGGAAGATCCGACGATGGACGGTGACATTCCTTCCGTCGACTATGTCGCCGAGCAGCTGTCTTTCCTGCGCAGCCACATCACCCTCCCTGTCATCTACACCATCCGCACCAAGAGTCAGGGTGGTCGCTTCCCCGACGACGCCCATGCTGAGGCCTTGGAGCTCTACCGCCTTGCGTTCCGATCTGGACTTGAGTTCGTGGATCTGGAGATTGCTTTCCCCGACGAGATGCTGCGCACCGTCACGGAGCAGAAGGGCTATTCTCGCATCATTGCGTCGCACCACGACCCCAAGGGTGAGCTCTCCTGGAGTAACATGTCGTGGACGAAGTACTACAACCGTGCGTTGGAGTACGGTGATGTTATTAAGCTCGTCGGAGTTGCAAAGAACCTGGACGACAACAACGCTCTGAGAAGCTTCAAGAACTGGGCTGCCAGTGCTCATGATGTTCCCTTGATTGCCATCAACATGGGCGACAACGGACAGCTCAGTCGCATCCTGAACGGCTTCATGACCCCCGTGTCCCACCCTAGCCTTCCGTTCAAGGCGGCACCCGGCCAGCTTTCCGCGGCTGAGATCCGCCGGGGTCTGTCTCTGATGGGAGAGATCCAGCCCAAGAAGTTTGCCGTTTTTGGCACACCCATCTCCCAGTCCCGTTCTCCTGCTCTCCACAACACCCTGTTTGCCCAGAGTGGTCTGCCTCACGAGTACAGCCGCTTGGAAACCGCCAAGGCCGAAGATGTTAAGGACTTCATCCGCTCCCCCAACTTTGGCGGCGCCTCGGTCACGATCCCCCTGAAGCTGGACATCATGCCATTGCTGGACGAGATCGCACCCGACGCCGAAATCATCGGTGCGGTGAACACGATTGTGCCTGTTTCCAGGGGTAAGGGCCAGCCGGCTCGCTTGGTTGGTTACAACACGGACTGGCAGGGCATGACGCTGTCGCTGCGCAACGCGGGTGTGTACGGATGCAGTGGAGACGCCAGCGCCATGGTGGTGGGTGGTGGCGGCACCGCTCGCGCCGCCATCTATGCTCTGCACAACATGGGCTACTCCCCGATCTACATCGTTGGTCGAACCCCCGCAAAGCTTGAGAGTATGGTTCAGACTTTCCCCAGCAGCTACAACATTCGCATCGTCGACACCATCGATGCGCTGGATACGATTCCCAAGGTGGCCATTGGCACGATCCCGGCCGACAAGCCGATCGATTCGGGCATGCGCGAGACGCTGTGCCACATGTTCGCTCGGGCTCAGGAGATTGATGCTGATATTGTCAAGTCTGTGGAGAAGGTGCCTCGCGTGCTGGTGGAAATGGCCTACAAGCCGTCGGTGACGACGCTGATGCAACTGGCCAACGACGCAGGATGGCACACAGTTCCTGGTCTGGAGGTTCTGGTTGGCCAGGGATGGTACCAGGTAGGTTCTGCCGGGTGATTACATGTGATATTGAGTGAAGACTAATGTGGTGTACTAGTACCAACGCTGGACCGGTATCTCGCCTCTCTACGACGATGCCAGGGTGAGTGATTTAATGTGCTGCATCTGATGAGAAAGAAACACTTATGACTGACTGCAAGGATTACAGGAAGCCGTGATCGGATCTCCCGACCCTAACTCGGCATGAAATTCTGCGAAATCAATAATTCCCATGAAGGATCTCGGGTTCTTTTTTCTAAAACCTTATTCTTCTGCCTTCAACGGCGACTTGATATAATTATCAATATTGACTTGATAAAGTGAGCTGGATGATATAAATGGAGTTTTCTTTAATACCTTCAATTATTTTTCCACATTGTAATACTCGGTATGCCCACTAGGAATCTCGTAGACAAAACACAAGCAATACAAAGAGAGCAATACGCGTCCTATACCCACCGTATACCCACCGACTCGCACTCCAACATCGAATATCCATACTCGTATGAGTATAGAGTCGTACGTATTGTTATACGAGATGCGACACGCACCACCTGATCTCCAACAACCCCACAGATTTACACTGATACTGGACTACTAAATTAATTGCCTTATTGATCGATGTCTATCTATCTATAAATAGAAACATCGGAGATATACCTATAATCATACTCTTGACTACAACATAGCCTCATACAAGAATATCAACATCAATAAACATGTCTCAAATAATAATAAACAATATGTATGTAGTAAGTACTCGGCGACTCGACTCGACTAGGCTAGTAAGTAGTAAAACGATTCGCAATCTATATCCACTACTTAGTAACTACTCAGCTAGCCAGATCATTCGTGTATGCAATTCATACATACAACGAAAAAAAGTCAAGTAAGACTCTGACAAGAATCTAGAACCCATGATCAGATAGCAAAACTACTAATTTTATAATTCTAAGCGAAGATGCAGATTTTGAATACTAATACTAAAGCAAGCGGATAAATTAATTCTTTGATGTGCTGGTCAGTTGAGAGAATGTTGGTGGGGGAGTTGGGGTTCTAGACCGACCGGTCGGTCGCGACCGGGGGCGGGCTGGGGGAGTCTGGACCGTCAACCTGCTGCATTCTTTCTACTAAACGTACTACTAAGTTACTTACTATCTAGATGGGGTGTGTAGGAAGAGTCAGGCTGAGGGGGTCATGTGCGCCCCGGGGGGTGGTGAAAATTCTTCGTTGCTAGTAACTAATGTAATGCAGGTTTTGATATGGAGGTAGGTATTCTAGAAGGGTCTTTTGTTATAATTTATTATTGTTATTATTCATAGTATTTCGACGTGTAGAATATACTCGATAGTATATTTTCACTTTGGTAGTTGTTGTTGTGGTAGGTTAAATATATTTTAAGCGTGGGAGGCTGAGTTATTCGGGAGGTAGTAAATAATTGGTGCGCGTATGTCCGATCAAAGGCTTAGTAGTTATTATACATATGCATATAATATTGAACAAAATTAAGAGACATATAATAGTATCAATTGTTCATACTGTATAGTTCAAAGAAACCACAATCTTGTGGCTGGCGGGGTAGTAACTACTAACTATCTAGAGCCCGATAACAATGTGTCACTAAAGTCGTCTGAACAGAGGAAGGTTACTATTTTTAATCATCCATCATCAGATTAGTTATGATCCCGGCCATGACTCGAACGGTTGCTAAAACTATAGAATGTCTCACAAATGTCCCATCAATAATTGATAAGGTGATTCTGATTCATTGTCAGAATTGACTAAGTCAGTCTTAGTAACTATTAGTTCGTTAACTAGCTGTCAATTGATCAGCTGCCACTAAGACATTGGTCACCAGCTGGCACGAGACACTTAGTGGTTTGCTTGCTCAACGGTCGCTCGGTCGGTCGAGAACCTTCGATGGATTCAATTAATCAGTTCGGTTGGGTACCTACATACTTGCAGAAAATAGATACTAGTTTAGTTTAGTGAGTTCGTTATCAAAGTAGTGTAGATTCTGCAATTGCTCCATGGCAGCCCAATCAGCATAATCTTGGGCTGTGGCATCCTTGCGACCGGAGAGAAAAAGTTAAGTCGTGAGTGGATGCGGGTGACCCGTGGTGCCGTGTAGCCGAAACAACACAAGAAACACAGCAGAAAGAGGAGTCAGTCACTAACTAGTGATCGACCGGGCCGATGACCCAACGACTACATACAGTAGTATACTCAGGTCTTGATATCTTTCTAGTATCATCCATGAAAGTAGACTTCACACATTTACTAATTAGGATAAGGGGAATGGGAGATTTCCAGGACTGGTGGATCTGATGATGGATATCTTCACGTCATTAATGCACGCGAGAACCATGTCAAGCCCGGTCGGGGAACCGAAAATCTTAGAAGTCATCGGGCATCGCCTACAGTAGACTCAGTAGATACCCCGAGAAGTTTGTTGCAATCAAGCCAGTGACTCGTGGGACATCGGGGGGGGGAAGTGGGGAGGAGATCCGGAAAAACAGGTTGTAACGGATCAATGAGCCTGCTATCCGGATGTCGGAAAGACAGGATTGCGACTGGGAAGAAGTGGAAGTGGGTAAGAAAAAAAAGCAAATAGTATAACCTATCCGAGTAAGTAGAGAGAGAGAGAGAGAGAGAGAGAGGGCAGGGAGATAGTAGTCCGGGACTAGTCTAAAAGTTAGTGCTTGCAAGGTTTTTCCCTGGACTCGGCTTTGCACGGCCCAAAATTAGAAAAGTTCTAGAAAAGACGTGGAAGAAGTCTATACGGCTGCCCCGAATGGAATTTCGAGCAGACTAAACCGTTTTGGCGTGGCCTTGCATATTCTTGACGTATGGGACCGGCGGACGTTACGATAAAATACGCCGTACGGACGGAGTACGTGGCCCGAGTTACGCCCTAGTGTCTGGCCGCGGAGAATCCTGAATGGAGAAAAGGCGATGAACTGGCAACCCGGGTGTGGCTGTGCGCATGACCCCAGCCAATCACACGTCTGGCTTTATCCCTGAGCAGCTGCAGGGGGAAAAGAAAGGGATCATGGAATCCCGAGAGAAGAATTTTCTCTCCCTTCCATGCATTAGTCTGTCACTAGTTGCGTCCGTTAGCATGTGGCAGGCAGGGGAGTCTGGCACACTGTCGTCCGGGTTGCTGGTACGTGCTACTAGCCCGAGATCGTCGCCCCGTGCGAGCATAGAGTGCTGACTGGGCATTCCCCCCCTACCAATGAAAATTTTTTCACTGCCGTCTAAGGCCTTTCATAATGCACTTTGTCTTGCAGGGTTCCTGACGAAGGATTGGTCCGATCGCCCTTGTAGCACATGGCGTGGCTTTCAACTGGAAAAAATCTAAAATTGACTTTGGTGGTTGTTGTTCGGCTACATACGTCGGCAGTAGGGTTAGACGCTTTCTTCCGACAACGAGTGGAAGTGGTGATGTCTTGCATTACGAGCTGAAACTTTCTGATCTCCATGCTCAACTGATTCAGTCTTGGGGGCTCCATGACATCTGTCAAATCATGTAGCTCCATTGACGTCGGATCACGGTCTTCCTCCCTTTGCCCCGGCCGGGGGAGAGGGGCTTTCCAGATACCCGTCCCTCAGACCCGCTGGGGTCCCATCCAGGTAAAACACTGGATATCAACGCCCGGGACAATTGGGGCAAATTGTCTACCCCAGCTAGATCCAACCAGCGAAGGCTGGGGTCTTCCATGTTCCGGCTGTCTTTTGCTTACGGACGACATCCGCGATACAGAGTAGAAAAGATCGTACATGGTATAGGTGTAGGCCGCAGGATTAATGCTACGGCTGAATGCAGACGATCCAGCCAGCTGGGTCAGAGATAGTGGCACCCCGGAGCAGAGCAGAGCTCATTTGCTGTTACCTAAACTCGAGCTTTAAGTCTTTTGCCACCAGTTTCAGCTGTCTCGTCTACCCATGTGGTGGGCCCGCAAGTTTGGGGCTTTTGTTTTGGGGTCCTTGCCAGGGCTCGGTGACCATAGCTTAGTTGGAATGGAGTCGTAGTGGAACCTCGTGGCTTGAAGCCAAAAGGTAGTTGCATTTAACCCTTCCCAATCACAGGTGTCAATGTACCAGAATGGTCGAGCGCGTGTGGACCGGAATCAACGCCCGTCCCTCCACGTTGCGTACTTTCGTATATGAGGCGGCCACGCGTAGAAAACCAAGATGAAAAATTTTTTGCAGGGCAAGCAGGAACGTGCCAATAACCTTAGAATCTTGCTTTTTGCATGTGAAAGCGATAGCACAATCTAGATTGTGGAAAGGGAGACCTTTCCACCAGTCACACCACTACCACCGCAAGTCACCTCACATTGTTTTTGCACTGGGTGTAATCCAGCAGTATGATTTGCAATTGCCTAAGGGGCGAAAAAAAAAAGATTGCGTATTCGTAATCGTGCGACTGGGAATCATTGCAGAGATGACTCTTGTAAATACTAGCTAAGACTAATTCAGAAGACAATGACTCAACGCCAGATGTAACTAGATGCGACTCGGATGGTCCCAACGGGAATGACTTCCTCCGATATAGGACATGTGCTGCTTCGGTTAGCGCGCAGGACCGTGGAACACTCAAGACATAACCTGTCATGCCATGCTAAGAGCATCAGCTGACCCGATCACGCGTGGAGAGAAAAAGAGTAAGTAGATGCATTGCTGCAAGAGAGAAACCAAGTTTGCTGCATGGCAGGGCTGCTGGGGGGAAGAAGGGAAAGAGGAGGGACCACCGGCCGAGAACCAGTTCGGAACAGATGTGCCGTGAAAATCAGGCTGCTAGCGTTGGAGGCAGCACTAAGGCACCTCGGCCCAGCTACCCTGTCCAGTTGCAGTTTTCTGCGTCGGCGATACGCAGTCTCCGAGGCCGGGGTCATCCTCTTGGCGCCGGCGTATGCCCGATCTTTTCCCGGCCCAGACAGTTCTCGACCGTCTCAACGTTCAACATGACCGACCACATTATCAAATTCTCTCTTACAATTGCTGACAAGCGTGGGTGGAATGCAGTAGTGTCTGCCAGAAGCATCTTGTGACGGGTTTGATTCGGGCAACTCCGTGAAGTTTCGCGGCCGACCGATTACTATTGTTCATGCGGTGGATGATGAGTGGATTACTAAGGTGTAACTAGCCATGAGACATGCACTAGCCACATCATAGTGACATTGTGGCGCAGGCAGCCTGTGGCTTGTGGGGGTGCCTGTTCGCGTTGGCACCCTATCGAACTAGTTTTTGTCTGTATCGATGATCGGCAACTACGGAGCAGACCCTGATGCATCGTCCAGCCAGGGCAGGCAATGCTGAAGAAAGGATCTTCAGCTTTTCTTGCTTGCCGCGCACCGACTCCTTCCCACTCCTTTTTTTGTTGGTCGTACATGTCATCTGTAAGGGTTTTTCTCTCTTGGTGGTCCGATCGCAAGACAACACGAGATCGGTTTTTGGTTCTGCATTGCTTCTGAGATGCACATGTTTTACTTAAGCAACGGGATTGTGGCTGAGTCGTGTCCCATTGGCTGCCTCGGATCCAGACGAGGAAAAACTAAAAACCACAAAATAAAACAAACGATGCCTTTTTGACACACGGTGGAGTCCCAGTCTGGTGTTTTGGTGCGACTAACGGATTACTAGTCTACCCGACTATATCGGACTTGTAGCCCTGTGTAGACTGGTAGGGATTTATCAGATAGATTAATTACTGCGAACTAACCAGTAGCTGAAGGATCCCTGCCAGTCCTACAGTATACCGTACTAAGTTGGTGTACTCATGTCAACTTCTTTTTCTGCCTGGAACAAATTAGAACTATTCTGAATAATAGTGAATTCAAGAAACTGCCAGAAATTTCTGACCCCGTAACATGCGAGATATTTCGGGTCAGTCAATGCCTGGACTTATCGGACGATACAGCTGAGGGTTTAGCGGGTGCAGAAGTTTACTAAGTTGGTAGTGCAGGCATGCTGAAGGGGGAAGAGGGGAAAGCCAAAAAAAAAATAAAACCCACCAAAACCAATGAGAAAAAGAAAAATACCCACTTGGGGACTGGAAGAGTGTGGCTTGGGGGCTTCTTCGGGGGTGGGACCGCATTGGATAACCAGCTCCCCGGAGATGCAGATCGAGTGCAAGCCAAAGTGGGTCTCTGCCTGGTGGTAAGGCAGGTAACTTTTACGTGTTCGACCGGTACGTACGGGTATGACGGAGTAAAGTATGAGAGATGGGTTGAATATGTTACCGAGCAGCCAGTGGACGCTTAACCCGATCGGGCGAAAAATATTAATCGAGTCAGAGAGGAAAGCGATCGTCGGGCTTGTCCGTTAGTTTAGTGACTTACTTACTGTCCGGGACTGACTGACTGAAAATGCGCAGCAACGTCATCTCCATAATAAAAGAGCCATCCTCCTCCCCCTCCGCTTCAGCTATGCTCTCCCTTTCCCCTCCCATCATTATCTCTCAATTTAAAATCATCCCAATTGATGACTCTTTTACATCAGTCTTGTTCATCTTATTAAATACCCTGGTCTGCCACTCCACCCCGACCGGTCTTCCCTCTTACATCAAACTTCCCCCTTCTACAGTTGGTGTTCCCTCCCACCCCCCAATACCCGTGGTCCGATCTACAGTAAGTTGGCTCGTACCAATCTTACCCCATCCTTACGTTGTTCACTACTCTTGTTCTTCTTCCCGTTCTTCTTACCTGGTCTTTGCATCATTGGATCAGATTGAGTCTAACCAGGCCTTTCTTCATCTCTAGCTTTTGTCCTTACCAAGGGTTTCTCACCGACAAAGCCTTCACTCTCGACCTTCCCGTCTTCCTGATTGGACCTCCCACTACTCGACGTTTCCAGACTCTTCGACACGCATTGCCTGTCTACTTTTGAATCTCCGGATCATTCCGTTTCGCTGTTCTCGTTTGACTCATTTCTCCGGTTGGCACGCTTCGCACTCATACGCTTGGCCCCTTGAAAGAGTTTAGTGGGGGCCGCTGGTGCCAACAACCTACCTACCTATATTATAACCTTCAGTCGACACCCGGTGGCAAATTCCGTGTCTATACCTGCCCACCACCCCCCCGTCGGCGTCATTCTCCCTTTGACGTCCAATCGCGAACAAGCACATTATGTTCATGCACCCTGCTGCACGTAAGGGTTTGATCACTGAACCAACTTCCATCCCGTATCTCAACTACCAAGATCCCGTTTGCATACAAGACGACCAGATCCTCGACTACTCTCAAGAGACCGCTCTCCACTTTCTCGGCCAACAACAACCTCGACTGCAGACTCCTTTCCAGTACCAGCCGGATTTGCAGTTCGTCTCTCCGCCGTCTTCCGCTCCCTCCTCCCCTACTTCCTCACCCGCCTCCACCATTTCCCACTATCCTGCGACAACAGCGGTTGCCGCAGATTACTCTTCTGCCGTCTTTGACGGCAATTCCTTCGAGGCCCCTTCGATGACACCTTCTTCCTCCTACAACCCTTCCATCAACATCCATCACTCGGCATCACCACCTTCACAAGCCTACCTTCCCCAATATACTCAGCCCTACTACTTCAACGGTAACCCGATGTTGGCACAACAATCTGTCGCGAACAACCACGGTTGGGAAGGCAACTTGCAGCTGTTGGGCCCAGCTCGCCTCCAGAACAATCTACTGAAAGCCTCTGCTAGTCCATCATCGAGCCGATCTGCACCTGCTGGCAGTTCTTACTCGAGGACAAACGGTGTGGCCAAGCCTCTGCCTACCCCCGTCCAGACCCCCGTCCAGACCTTCCAAGATGGTAGCCAGACCGACGCCGATCTTGCTATGAGACGGGCCTTTCTAGAGCAGCAGCAGCAACAGCAACAGCAACAGCAAAAGCAATCTCGTCACCAGCATCAGTCTAGCGACTACTCACTAGCGCCTTCTGTATCGAGCGTGAGTCACAACTCGCCAGTGACTCCTCACACGGGCTTCGAAGACCTCGATGACGCATCGAAGGCGATTGTAAATGGTGAGAACCGGTTTCCCGACGTAGACAAGTGGATGGATGATTACTTACGCCTCGATGCGCTTTCAGACTACACCAACCACAACGCGAACAACAACATGACCATTGGCATTCCCAAGCTCAACCGCACGATTTCCGACATTTACCAGGACGAGCTTTACAACCCCGCCATGATGTCTACTCCGCAGATGGCTAAGCCCGCGACGAACCAGCAAAATCTCCTGACACCGTCGTTCCGGAATGTGATTGCCGATCGCCTTCAGGCTGCCAACCAGGGCCACTTGACCGCACGGTCCCAGTCTCCCATGGTGAGCATGCCGCGCGATCGCTCGCCCTTCCGTCAGAACTCTCCCCTGGCCGCTGAGTACAACCATGCGGCCTTGCAACAGCCTCAGATGGCCACTAGCGCCCCTACATCCCAAAATGGGGTGAACATGGGCCAGGCGGCTCAGGGAGAGCCCAAGACGATGTCTCCCAAGGATGCACTGTTGGACTTCAACGAGGGCGACGATACTGGATTGCCTCTGTTCCCCCCTTCGTCACAGCCCGACTTCAATCTGGGCGATGCGCTGGGCGGACTCCGTCGGGAGAGTTCCGGCTCATTCCAGCCGACTCAAAACTTCACATCGATGGAGTCGTTCCCCAGCCAGTACGCTACGCAGGGTACATCCCAGCAGTTCCCCTTTGGTCAACAGCAGCAGAATCACCGCCAGCCACAGCAACATAACACCAATCTGCTGCACCAGACTCCCGAGTTCCCCGCATCTCTTCCTCGGTTCGACTCTACGGGTAGTGATGTGCTGCCCTCGACTGAGATGACCTCCCCACAGGCATCGGCGAAGATGCCGATGCAGGCACCGCCGGTCAAGGAAGAGATCAGTCGACCGGAAAATACCTCGGCCGACGGAGGTACCTACACCTGCACATACCACGGCTGCACCCTACGCTTTGAGACTCCGGCCAAGCTACAAAAGCACAAGCGTGAGGCGCACCGTCAGACCACCCCTGGCGGTCATCTGGTCACTCGCGATACGTCGGCCCGCAATTCGCAGGCCGGACCACACAAGTGTGAGCGCATCAATCCGTCTACGGGCAAGCCGTGCAACTCTGTGTTCTCACGGCCCTACGATCTTACACGGCACGAGGACACGATCCACAATGCTCGCAAGCAAAAGGTGCGGTGTCATCTGTGCACGGAGGAGAAGACCTTCTCGCGCAATGATGCGCTCACCCGGCACATGCGCGTGGTGCATCCGGAGGTTGACTGGCCCGGCAAGCAACGGCGCAGAGGGCGGGAGTGAAGCTTGAGTGGATCAGCTCCAGTTTCCAGCCCCCCTTCTTTTTTTTCCCTTCCCCCACTCCTCCCTCTCTGAATTCCAATTGAGAGGTAAGCCAGGGGGGGGGGGGTGTGCGGAGGATGGGGATGGTGAGTGCCATTCAGCAGCCCCGGCGGTGACAGCATGAGATCCACCGTGTTTCCCTCACCATGACGGATCCCAAAAGCCTCCGACGTCATGGGCTAGTCCCCTTCAGGCAAGGACTCGCTAACGGGGCCGGATCAACGGTCGCACCTGCTTCATAGGGCAGGTGTGGTGCACCCAATACAGCATCCATGACGTCATGGCTGCACCCTTTAGGACGGGCGGCCCGCCCGTGGACCAATCAGCGGGCCGATGACGTATCGATCTCTTTTTCAGCGAACGAGCAGGCCTATTATTGCTTCTTTGGGCTTCTTTCTTTTGCGATGCTTTTCTTTGTTTTGCATTACATGCCATGGGTCTTAGATTTCTTTTGTCATTATTCATCATCTGTGATGTGAAAGGTGTTGCTGTGGATATTCTTCTCATTGGGTCACGGTGGTTTCGGAAATGGGGTTTGCATCAAAAAAAAGACTCTTCTTTTTGCGCGTGTGTATATGCAAAGGTCCCGTGTGTTGCGTGTGCGTTTTCTTTCCAGCCAGCTTGTTACGAATTCCTGGGGTTTTTACGCTTTGTACTATACTGTCCCCTGTATGATTGTTACGTGACGAGAGATTTATTGCTGCAGCTGTTTTTCTTTGCATTGGGTTGGCATGGATTTGGTGACGGGTTTGGCGCGCAGATTGTGATGAAAAACTTGTACAGTATCGAAATGTATACATATATCGTGAAAGACATATATCATATTATGATGGCTACTTTTTCTTTTTTTTTTTTTTCTTTAGTTTGCCTACTTTAAGAGTATTGTTTCAGAAAATAGGGGCTATCGGGACCTGTCAGCCCTGAAAGCTCTCGATAATTTGGAGCTCTAGCGAAGAAGCTATGAACATTTGCTGCACACTGCACGGTGACCGGTGTCATCGGCAGGTACCCAACAGCTACAAAAGTAAGACATTGAAGCCCAAACATACAATAGTCAACTCTAATAATAATGATAATAGTATTAAATACTGATTTACCATTATATGCACAAGGTAGACGTAGTGGTACCTTTGTGGTTTCGGCAAAAAATGAACTGAAATTGGAAAGCCAGTAGATATGACATCATACATATGCACCCCTGTCCGGTAGAACTACGGAGTAATGCATGGCATCACCATACATACATACATACATCATTTCATACAAAACATGCATGTCTCTGGAAATTCTTTCCAATTCTTTTCTTTCCTTGCTTCATTTATAATTCTCCGAAGTAGGATTTTTTTTTTTACCTGTGGCGGTGCAAGATAATTGAAATGTAGGTACTTTTGTTTGACTCGTACCAGAAGTTTGTGTGGATTAGTTATGGATAATGAGTTAATGTTAGTTAGTCAGTGGGATTGGGGATTAGTAACTAACTAATTCATCAATAACAAAATAGGTTAGCTTACTTTGTAAGTAAATAACAAAGCTTCAATTGAAAGATTTGAGTAAATACGAATTATCTGAATTGCTATTGTTATAGTAGTACTCTTTTACTCCTAGTTTACGGAGTTTATGCTTATGTGTGTGTATATGACTGAGCTAGTTACCTAGAATGTAAACCCACTGACTCAACTCACCAGTCACCACACATTTCCGAGGTCAGGAAATCCTTCCCCACATAGTTGATGGGGTTAATCCCTTCCCCCCCTCTTTTCTTTTCTTTGGGGTGGGTGGGGGGGGGAAAGGATCCACAGTAAATCAGTTACTTTGTTCAGTCCACTTTGAAGGGGTCCCCGTTGGTATTTTCTGTGGTTCTGTTTTATCGGTCGGTTATCCACTCTAATTTGAGGGAAATCGGGAACTTCGTCGCATAGTTTTGTGTTTCGTATCAGGTTGGTGGGGAGGGGGTTGGATGGGATCTACATACATACATCGTACACAGTATCTGATTTACACTCTTGACTATTGTTTTTGTTATACGTGATTGAAATCACGTATGTACACTCTTTTATTCAAGTAAATGGTTAGTAGAACTACTTTCGTAATTAGACACTTTTTTGTACCGTTTGATTTCTATACCCTTGAGTATCTTGAATACTACCACTCATCACAATAACAACAGATTCTTCTTTATTAAAATTTGACCGCAGAATTCATTCCGCAGGGACGATCATGGAGGAGGCGGGCGCGACGAGGCTGAAGCTGGAGACCATCGCGGTGACTGCCCATTTCCGGCTGAGACTCCAATCTTAGGGTTTGTGGGGTTGTCGCAGCCATCCTAGGTTACTAGATTGGGAGCAGGTCTGCGCTCTGGATGTGGTTCTAGGTTGTATTCCTGTTAGGGTTCCCGGATAGGACGATCGTCTTTGCCATGAATTTCATCGGTTGTAGTTGCTCCAGCATCGCGGCTATCGTTAGTTTCCGGCTGCTCTTGCTCCTGGGGTAGATTCATTGTGAACACTTGCAAGAACTGATACCCCGGGTCGACCTGTCCCTACCACCTGACACAGTCTCATCTCTGGATAGCGTAACATGCTGACTGAGCATGAAACGCAGTATGCTCCCAAATACTTGTTCGTGCTGTCTCCGATGAAGCAGGCAGCCGGGTCTTCTGTGCTGAGTTTATGAGAGGCCAAATAATCTTTCTACTGGAGTTAAGTATGATACAGCTCCAAGAGCATCCTTTGCTGGGGGTCCAGGCTGGCGGTCTCTTTGGGTAGTGATTTTGCGAAAAGCATTGTCAAAACGTTTGTTATCGACGTTCTCGAAGAATTTGCTTTTCGCCAAAGGATCGCCCTGTAAGACCCGATAGCTCTGGCTGTGGTGAAACCCTCAGAAGGTACTTCTTCGTGAGAACCATGGCTCCTAGCAAGCATGGCTCAGAACTCCTCGGAATTATTCCGACAGGAAAGACCCATAACTGCATAGCAGACTGGGAAACCTCCAGTGGGCTGATGGGGGAGGCTATCTGGATTTTGGATTGAGGGTCAGAGACAAGCAATCGATTGGCTTTGAATTTGGAAGTGTTGAGGTGCTGCTTATTGAACGGCAACATAGGCACAGAGTCACTAGAACCCTAGAGGACGAGTCGGTGGACTGGACGTCCTGACGCCACGAGATCGAGGGAGTTCAGAGAGCACAGGCCGTACCAATCTCAGCAGGAGGCAAGTATCATGATATTCGATCCTCTATAAGTTCGGCATCGGTTGATACTTCTCCAGTCATGTTCGAGCGCACGGTTAATTGCAGACGGCTGTCCCGGGGCAACCAAAACAGCGATGGGTTGCGGTTTAGAATGTCCATAGATTCTGGAACACATGACTGTGCTCTGGGGTATGAGCCTATTATCCACCTTGTCTACCGGTTATTCAGGTTCACGACAATAGCTATACAAGGCCGATGTAGACTTCGAGTCCTCACAAAGCTGAGAGAACTGGGTTCTGTGATGCACGGGACATATGTCTGGCCTCGATAGCATTCTTTAGTCATTGGTACATCAAGCTTGACTCCTTGTTGTAAGGATATAAGCACTTACATGCGGAAACTTACCAAGTGACTCCGCCGCTTGCCATTCATACTTCAGTCGAATGGTCAACACGATGGTCTCGCTCGAGGTTGAACCGTCAAACCCCTCCATGTACGCCCCAAGGCCTTTCGCTATCCGCGATAACACCGCATCTTTGGCCATAACTTGCCTTTCAATTTGTGCACAGGCAAGAGAAGGAGCAGGCAGCGCGCCTCCTTACCTCCCATGAAACTCTCCCGCTCCTCGTACCTGTGTAATAAAATCGACAAAAGACGCCACAGAAGTCCAGGTAGTGCAGGTACTCTCCCAGATGATGAATAATGAGCTAGGACAGGGTGACAATGCCCGTCCTGGTCTCACAGACTGGGGGCCAGGTAACCCCCATTGGCCCAGTCTGCCAGCAGGAGCACATTGAAAAATGTCTCTGTCAATTCTACTCGCCAAGCAGGTTCCGAAAGGTTTCGTTCTGGCTCTGGTGTGTCGTGAAGGAGCAAAGAATTGGACCGTGTATGGCAGCAAGATCGTAGCGCAAGTAGCTCTAGGAGTTCAATCTGCAAGAAGGGCAAGCGGACATAGTTATCCAGTTCATGGGTAAAATAACCGACCAAGAATTGTCCAAGGGGGGGGGGGGCTGCTTACGGCCAGAACAAAGGGCAATTTCAAGAAGCATATCCCACATCCTGGGATCAGTAGTGGCCAGTTTTCAACCAACAGCCTTGATGATGATGGCCTGTATATGTACGAGTCAAAGGTGCTCCAAACCAGGCTTGCTAATCGGACGATATAGATATAGGGTTGAATGGTTGAATTGCTGAAATGACGCGTTGATGTCGCGCTGCTAGGAGCTGGCATTGTTAGTATAGTAATAACAATCTTGCCGATATTCAAGAGGAGGGGTGTGGGTGATTACAGCCTCATTGTCTGCCTACACTGAATGTCAGGAAATCTGTCAGAGATATTGATGGATAATTGATTGTCAGTCAATGATTCTGCATGTTGAAATCTGTCTGAATAAAGGAAGATGGAAGGGAGAAGCGGCCGTGGAGGGAAATTGATCAGGTGATCCACCTCTCTGGCACGAACAGAATGCATGAACTGCATCATGGGAATCGATTTCAATGAGTTCTGGTTATATCCATCTGTTTGTAAAGAGGCTACATCATCAGCAGCTACTAATTGACTCCATCGGCACCACTGCTTGAGCTATATAAAATTAGACTTACCAACACTGTTTACACGCTTTGAAGGGCGTGTAACAGCACAGAATAGAGTCGCTGAATGATTCAAAACGGATAACTAAGTCATTCCATACCTTGACACGAAGATAGTCCAGTAGTAAGTAGAACTAGCATTGCTGCTTCCCCATTACAACCACCCACATATACCTCCATCCTTCCCGCTTCAACCTCACCTCATGCCTTCACAACACCACGGATGGGCCCAAAAAGGCCAGTGGAAGAATGCCAGTATGAACTCTCCTACCTTTGTTCAAGTGCCCGATACAGCGAAGGTCCTGCAAGCGGAAAACAACGCCCCAAACAGCGCACCCAGCGCCGCATTGGCAGCCAGCACGCTGATACAGACGTACCGTGCAGATCGGATGCATCTACAAGATATTATTCTTCGTAGGGAGACGGGTGGGGATGGGAATTGCTCCTACAATCCCCGTTTCGGTGAGGGGGGCAATTCAATGGATACGTTCGCACGCTGACCAGCCGTAGAGAAACAGGCTGATAGGAAGGAGCCAACGCCTTTATCTAACTCCAAAATTAAGACGATGAGCGGCTCATTGAGTTGGTCTTGGGGGGGGGGGGCGAGGCACGGAAGTCGGATAGAATATGGGGAAACTTCTGGTACAATGATGATGGTCCCGGAGTTGCTAGAGTGATTTCAGTCATAGACCTTTTGTACAGCATATACATCAAGGCAATATGAATGACAATTGACCATTTTCGCCAAAGTGGCCACCGTATTGGATCGGTCACAGTCTCCTGCTGTTCTTCCCCGCATGGAGTGATTTCAAAATTCTTGGGCTTCATCTCACAGCAGGCTTCCGAGGCGGATGGATAGTGAGCCATCTGCTCAGGTCTACAGTTATCCATCTAAACCCGGAATAATTGTATGTACTGGAGGGTATGGGGAGAGAGGGCAGCGGTCTTTGGGGTTGAGAAGTTCTTATAGTTAGTAGATGCATGCCACCAGCGCTGATGCTTAGTGCAAGATCTAGGTCACCATAGGCTACTAATCACATTCACTCAATAACTAATCATGGTCAACACCCCGAAGTAAGCAAGATATGTAACTACTACACGGACCCTGGTCATTCTCCATCTCGGTTAGTTATTAGGCCCTTACTCCGGTCGCTTAGCCACGACGACCACCCGCGGAAATGAAAGGGCGGCCCCATTAACCGACTCCTGATAGCCAGCCTGGATGAGCTGGGTGAATCTCGCCGCAGCCTTGTGTTGGCCCTGGCCTGCCAGTCTAGCGGCAAACTCCTCCATGGTCAACAAATGCAGATCGTTAAAGGCCCGAACCATCTCCGGAGGTTCATCGTAGTGATCGATGGTCACTTCCTGGAAGCCAACTTCAGCCAACAGCCGCGGCAGATCCAAAGCCCAATCATGGCGACCATCAGCATGCGAACCCACACGGATCTCCTCCAAGGCCGGTGCAGCAATGGACGGATCCGTCTTCTTGATGCACAGGTTGGCACAATTCAGCTCATCCCACTGGAGATAACCCCCGGGCTTGACTAGCTGGAAGAGCCGTCGGATAACCGGCATCGGATCCAGCCCGGATAAAATCAACACTAATAGTCGGACGTGCACGAGGTCATACTGCTCCTGCAGTTGCTGGGGTACCGGAGTGAATAGGTCCCAGTGATCAAGATGGATGTTGGACGGCAGCCACCCAGAATGTGGTGCTTGGGTGAGATCGATATCTAACCCGTCCAGCTGGAGGTTTTCGTTGGTATGGTGAAACTCGTGGGCCACATCGATCAGCCAGAGGGCCGTGCCGCAAGCTACATCGACCACTTTTTTAAGCGCCGCTGGTGTGGTGGAAATTGAAGGGTGGATGCTGTAGCCAAATACTTGCCGCCATAGGAAGTGCTGCACGTGTAGGCGGATTACCGACCGGTGGTTTTGTTGAAGAGCATAGCCTAGCCCGTCTGCCAGATGAAAGCTGGCTGGGGAGGTAGAGGGGGGCATGGAGGGTGAGTCAGAGCTAGGCATCGTGCTCGGGAAATATTCATGGAAAGACTCGAGTCCGGACAGTAGTCGAACTTCCACTAGATTATTTATCTAGGATCATAGCTTCGTCCACCCTCGGCTGGCTGGTTCTTTTGAGGAGACAAACGTTACATTATGTCGGGATCACACACGACTAAAAGGCTTAGTATACATTAGCCCGTGTTCTGCCTGTTCTCGCTCGCTCCGTAGGTATTGCAACCAGCCAATCAAGTGAATGGTACAGGGTAGACGAGCAAAAGATAAGCCAATGGCTGCATGCTTAGCTCGTCCTTAGAAGTCACAGCCTTGTTCCTGGGCTCACCTCATCTCGATAAGCGGCAAATGTTGCGAGGACTGGCTCCTATGCTGCACCAAGATGGAGCCCAGGGAGCTTGACATCCGTCTTTTCCGGCCACTGTTCTCTACTGGAGTGACTCTCTGGTCTGCTGATGAGGGCAATATCGGTCTTTTCCGCTCGAAGACGATAGTGATGGTCTTTGTCAGGGCCGTATGGAGTCACATGGTTGGCAGACATGACGCAATCTGTGCCAGCCCGAATACAATCATACTCCAGTACAAAATTATTATCGAAGCCTCTGCAGGGGCTTTAGTAATTCTTGGATCGTGAGAGGAAAGGGGAAAACGTACAATGCACGTCGGTATGTGCCGCATAAGATCCGTTGGTAGTCTGTCCTTGGACAATGAGCCGCACAGCGGCAGCTGCGACGGATCTAGCAGTTCATTCAGCTGATTATGTGCAGATGCCTTAATGAGGGAAGTTACTGACTTACATGGTAGATTATAGTAGGACTCCCGCCGCGGCTAACTTGTGTCCGAATTTCATCTGCGTCCACCATACCTAAGGGAAATCAGTGAGCAACAAGTCGGGGCTATTAGTCCAGACTGAGCATTTCACTCGCCATATACACTGGTAGGATTCAGATGAGCATGTTTGTGATCAGGTCCATGTTCATCATCGCCTCCAGGCGTGCATTAGTGTTGCGGCTACCAATCATGCCCAGCGGCTCCCAAGGATAAGCGAAGTGTCGTCCGCAGCCATAGATAGTCGGGAAGAAGAAGGCAATGGTCTAAAAAGCACAGAGCCTGACCACAGCCCAACTAATCAGGCCAAAAAGCCTCTCTTGGTCCTGTGCAAGAAATCGACGATACAGAAAGAGCGAGCTCATCTTGCTCAGTCCATTAGCCGAGGTCATCAGGGCCCAAGTGATCCAATCCACCTGTATCAATACGATATACGAGCCAGATACGCCAAGAAGAGGGATGGTAGATGAAAGAGGTCGAAAGATGCGCTTTACCAGCTCGACTATCCTTTGGGACTCCGAGAATTCAGTCAAGTCGGCCTCTTCGCCTGAAAAGGGTGGAGTGGAGTATCCCAATGCATATTTGACGACGCCTGGACCCAATTGATTGATGTATGTTAGGGACCTTGAACACACATAGGAAATACCCTTGGGGGATATCTACACCACACATATCGGCACAGCGCTCATGACTGTAAAAAAGACCTTTTTCACCCGATCTCATCAGTTTTTCTTTTTTCTCAGCCCCAGTTGAGATTGAGCGTTCCAAGTATGGTAAGTGCCCTTATACTTCGGAATAGGACACCCACGACCCTTTTGAAAAGGCCATACAGCTGTCTTCGACATTCTTGACGAAAAAGATTTTTGGATTTTGGAAACAACTGCGAGATACAACCGGCTGCCATTACGTACCAGCGTTACTGGCCAGCTTCTCGGGCCAGGGTCAATGATACACCGTCACCCAGATAGGGTCAGATGTGCAAGGCTCCTTGTAAAGCACTACTATTCCTGCCATCATACTGAACCCCGATATGCCATGAATCAAGTGCTCCAATCCATGTGCGTTGAAGTCTTCCTTGTCGGGTCCCGAGGATTACGATAAGTGGAAGCGTGTTATTCTATCAGTCAACTTTCTGGTAGCAGACGACTCGCTCTACAATTCCGCGCGGCTCCACGCGGGATAATTTACCTCATGCGTGACCGGTTTCGTCCCCTGAGCCAGGCCGTGATTCAAGTCACCTAGTGCCTGGGTGCGGAATAGTCTTCGGGCTTTGAAGCTGAATATGAGCAAATAGTGGCGGAGCTGTAATATAGGTAAGCATTTTAGGTTTTGTCTAATTATTCACGTATGTTGGACGGATGGAATAAAGCATTTGGCCGGTAAACGTGGCGTAGGTGTCGCATCCACTCCATCGACTGGAAGGGGACTGCTTGATCTGGGGCGGTCTATTCATCGAAGTTGTCGAGTGAAGTGCGTGCACTTCTCTCGGTCCTGTGCCTCCCTTAGTTTGGCCTTACACACAAAGCATGATGTTAGCCAGGCTGGATAACCCTGCACTTCCTCAGGAGACCGAGAGTTGGCCTCCCTTTTGCTCCAGCCAATGCACATGATAAAATAGCGACCAATGCTTCCTGCACAGTCTATCCGTTCCTCGGCCCTGTAAAGGGCTGGGAAATCCTATGGTGCAGTATTCGCTGGGCAGTTCTAGCCAGAGAAAAGAGGTGCATCGGGCTCGAAAGCCAACCGGCCATCTAATTCCCGTTCATCCTGGATGAACCTCAACACGCCTGATGCCCATGTGCTTGAATGGTCTTGGGACAGGCGTGACAGTTATCTTGTGATTGTCCGCATGGGTAGTATGGCGCCGGTCGCTGATAAAACTACGGCGTTTTCTGTACTTTCCAAGACGCGCTAACACGGCTTAAAGTCATGTCGGAATAGAAAGCTGTCCTAGTTGAGCTCGACACTATCAAATGAGCTGGGTACACAGCCGACCACCGGAAGTTGGATGACTCCTTTATGCGCTCTGGGCTTGCTACATATCTTCCAGAATTGCTTCCCTTTTTTCATGTCAGCATGCTTGCTGCGATTTGAATTGCATGGTCCATAATTCCTTCGACACCCGGACTATCGTTGGCGCCATGAACCAAATAGTAGATGAAGCGAAGTGGATCTGTGTGCTCGCGATCCTGCACTTGGCTGTTCTGGGACCATTTGTAGTAATGCGTAGAAGTAAGGTCGGTCTAGAAACAATTTGCTTGACGACCTGCTGCGAAAGGCCCCACGCCAGAGGTCTTGGTTACCCCCACCGATGATAACCCGATAGTCTTGATCATAGTTCAAATTCGGCCAGTTGAAATATCTGCGAATGGTTTTCCAATGTGCTTTCTGTCAGCACGGGTGATATATTGTTCTAGGGAAGCTGCTACATGTGTGAGGTGGACTTGTTAGTCACGATGGAATTGCGAGGTTAGTGTAGGGAGGCACTACAGGAAGATGCGGCGATGTCGATAGTATGCAAGATCGACGGGTTGAAGTCCCCTGGCTTATGCCTACAATAGCTTTCACATGGGATAGGCCCCTGACGGTTTATTCGCGGCACCTTCGGGGGGAAACTGGACCGTGATCTCTGATACTGTGGCTTTACAATCCTGATAATGACGGCTTGGTGCATGCCGATCAGTTTGCAAGCACTTGGCCGGTCTAGTCCCTCCTGTTGCGTCATGATGATTGGTGTCTTGCGTACGCCGTCAAGTGAGAATCCGGCCAACCAGCCTTTCGCGTGTAGTAGTGGTTCGGTTCAGGCATTCGCATAAAACTTGAACTCAGTCTCAATGAATAATCGTCAACCCTTATACTTCATATGATCAGGGATGTAGACAGACATTCGTGGGTTTATTGGCGGGATCAGCAGCCGGCTGTTCTATGGCAAGTGGAATCTCGCGATTGAAGTATGGGTTAATGCACTAAATTCAAGACAAGAGACGCGGATCAATATCGTCGGAATGTTCTGACCACGAGAACTAATGACGTAGCCCTGGATATGTTTGTCGCACCAACACTTGTCCCCGTCTGTTTCATGCTTCCAGACCGTGTATCACCCAAGGCCAAACGACCGCATGGTCTGATCCGTTTTTGCAAACATGAGTTCTGTTCCCGATTTAGCATGCGCTGGCGAACGGCATCCATTTTGACCTCGCCCGGTGTGATCCACACGCGCTGCTTGATTGAAGCGTTCCGTGCTGTTTCCGGGGACTTGCGGACAGAGCACATAATAAACCTTCGGGAAACTAATTTGTCCGTATCCTGTGGTTTCTTGGAATTCATCATGGCCCTTGCTGGCTGGTAGTCGTTCCTCTTGTTTTGTGGTCGGTTTTCGCCCCATCAGCGCTGGTTCCCATTGACAAGTCCGGATTGTATTCCCCAACATCCTTTGTGTGTGGATGCGTCCGCTGTGTCTGCTCCTCGCATTTGTGGCGTTCGTGATGTTTTGGGCAGTGGCCTCTGGTCCTCTCTGGGCATAGGTAATGGGGAATGGGTAGGCGAGCGGTATATATATCCTAGTATCTTACTTGTCGGGCGCAGGCTGGTCTGCGATACAGTAGCACTGTGTTTGGCTGCTGTTCTTTGTCCCTGTCTGCCCTTGAAAGGTATATGCACTGTTGTGAGTCCCTCGGTGTGACTGCTCATGGAGTAGCGAACTTATTTTTGGTTGGCGATGGAAAGGGCGCAGTCAGCCTGGGGATTTATCGATTCATGACACCAGGAAGTGGCATCACATTGAAGATACGTTGCGTCCACATGGATGTGCCGGGGGCCCCAAGGCCTCAGACCTATCCTACCGATGTCTTGCTACCACGCGTGGTGCTGGTTCCTGGGTCGAGTGCCCTGTCGGGTCATGGGCTGCTCATCTTTGATTTCATGAGCACCCTGTGTTCATTCCTTTCATTCGGGCCATTCTCTCGGGACTGTCAGTGACGCGATAAGGTGCGTAGTAGTGTCTGTGGCCGTTAACCGGCAGGTGTTGGCATTTACTGTTGCCTGTAAACATGGCATTGAAGCATGGTATGGATAATCTATCGTCTTGATGTGATTGGCATACTCTGCATTATATTCCTTGATCGGCGGCGTATCGCACGGCGTGGTATCCATCCTCTAGGGTCATGATATAGAATTCAACGCGAGAGACGTGTCGTGACGCGTTGCTGCCCCCGTGACCGTGGTTCAATTTCTGGTAAGCGGGTGTTGTTGGCCTGGGGCAGCAGCTGGATGGATGGATACCAGGGATACAAAAGGCGACCGATCACAAGCGACAACGCGCGTTTTATTTCTGATCTGCTATAGAATCTGGTTGCCTATATAGTGTGTAGTATGATTCTAATGATTATATGTTATCATAATGCGTTTGGGTTGCGACATCAATGATTTCAAATGGCCATCAACCGGCGTTCGCAGTATAAGAGCTGCGGTTTTGAGTTGAACCCCCCTGTCGGTCGGGTCGGGGCGGGTTGGTCCCCTGGCTCGGGGTGTTTCGGTGTTTTTCGGGGGTTCAACCCCTAGCTGGGTTCAACTTGGAGGGAGCTTGATATACTGTAGGTACTAGATCACAGACTTGGAGAGCAGGACCAACGCGCTGGATTCGATTCTGTGATCTTGCTTGATGTAGAATATGAGGGTTTTATATGTACGATCTAGTCGTATCTACTGGTGTCGATTTTCGTGTGATTCTGTCACTGAATGCCGTAGACAGTCTTGATCTGCTGGTATCATGCCGCCGATGTCAATTATCGTTGATTGATCCTGCGTGATACCATGGCGATCTTATTGCTGGTCTAGGGACCAATGGGGGGCTTGTGTAATTGATTCTGTGTGATTGTCCCGTGGGTTATTATGTTGGTGTGGTTACTATGCGTCGTGTTGGTGAATAGACGTGGGTGAACTAGTATCTTGGATATATATATCGGTAGGGTAGTTCAGTATAACCTTGGGATGATAATTGTCAAAACCACAACCACCGAATGACAAACCCGCAAATACACCATCCATAACAGCCAGAACAACATACCCATCAAAAGCAAAATCAGATACAGCACGCACACATTACAAGCACCATCTGCTGCTATCAAACCGCTGGCCTCGTCGTGATGACGATGACGATAATGATAATGTGATGCCTAAGGCACCAACAAATAGCGGAACTACCGGAGAACGCGTAGCGCGTAGACTATGACACACAACATGCGAAACTCTCAAGCTGACATAGTATTGAGTCAAGTACTGTAGACTAAAGTATAGCATCCAAGATTCTTACTATCGATGGACACCCTCGTATTTGACGGACATGGCATGCACCTCCTACGCGCTCGACCACGACCGCATTGTTCGGGTATGAACAGCACGCGAGCTGCAACATACAAAAAGACACGACACCCACACCGCGAGAAAAAATGGTATAACGAAGCTACGGACGCACAATGGGAGAGATGTGATCATTTTCGACCGTTCGTATTCATATCGGATCGCGTCAAGGTCGCACGATCCTCTTTAGCCTATGGCACCAGCCGAAGCGTAAAAGGCCGCTATGATACAGAAATTCAACCACGACCACCAGCAGACCGGTAGTGGACGCGTAATAGTAAATAAAATACGACAAAGCAAACCCAGACCCATGATACTTGTAATAAAAAGATCAAGAACACCCCAACGTCCCAGTCATACCATGAACCAACCCGAAAAAGCAACCCGTCGCGTCACTGCTGCGGAAGGACAACTGACGCGCCGACCGCGCAGGATGGCTAAAAAGAAACAAGCAGGAAAATAAAAAAGGCGTTTAACCACCGAAACCGTAGAGGGTACCTGAGGAATTCCATGTTAGACGCGTTGGACACACAAAAGCCAAAACGTGTGGTACTTACGGCCCTGTCTCTTAAGAGCATAGACGACGTCGAGGGAGGTGACGGTCTTGCGCTTGGCGTGCTCAGTGTAGGTGACAGCGTCACGGATGACACCCTCAAGGAAGGTCTTGAGGACACCACGGGTCTCCTCGTAGATCATGGCAGAGATACGCTTGACACCACCACGACGAGCGAGACGACGGATAGCGGGCTTAGTGATACCCTGGATGTTGTCACGCAAGATCTTGCGGTGACGCTTGGCGCCACCCTTGCCGAGACCCTTTCCACCCTTTCCACCTGTTGAGACGCGTCAAGTCAGTCACTGTTGATCATGGAGTAGACGGCAGTGGACAATCTATCGAGATGATAGATAGCCCATGATGGGAAGTGATGAACTTACGGCCAGTCATTGTGAAGGTTGTCTAAAAAGTAAACGGAAATAGAGTTGAATTAAAGTTGAGGGTGAAGATGGTGGAGATAAGTTAAGCGTTTTAGAGTGAGGATGGATGTAAAGGGAAGAGGGCAGAGAGCATCCATGGGACGGGAGATATTTGTATAGCAGAAGGCGCGCCGCGGGGAGGGCGTTGGAATCACACGCTAGAGCGCGGATCGACCAATCAGAGCGCAGGATCCCGGCCGGCGGACTGATCTGGCGGCAACGTGACCGGGCAGGGATGATTCCGCTGGGATGAGACTGATTCCCACGGGAATGCTCCCAACCACCCAGATCAGCAATCAGAGGGTGTCAGGGACATTCCTGTCGATGGCCATGAGCATCTGCAACAGGTTGATAGGATCACATTCCGGGCCTGAGGTTGGGATCAATGTGAGGCAGGGGCAGCTTCTAGATCCGTGATCCTGGCTTCCTATTGGCTGGCGGGCATTAGGGCGCTCGCTTAGCGCTCCGAGCAGGCAGAAAGGGGACTGACCGCCTTTGGGCACTTTTGATTTTCCCAGCCAAAAGTGAGCCCCGAAATCACGGCTTATGGTGTGCTGCTTTCCGAACACTTTTTCGATCAAAGGAACGGCACGCTAAGGCCCCCTCCCTTTGCTGGCAAACCCAGATCACCACCTACCCTTTCGCTTACTACAAATACCTCTCCCCACCCGCCTCCTCCATCCTTCTTCCATCTCCTCATCCCGTCTACCCTTATCTATCAACCTCCATCAATCTTTCATCCTCAACGTCATCTTTCCATCTCTAAAACAACTAAATCCATCAAACTTAATCCACTAAGATGGCCCGCACTAAGCAGACTGCCCGTAAGTGCAACCTCACTGTCCTTTCCCCTCGTGTCGTTCGACCGCGTCATGGTCGCGACACCCGTGTCTCACATGAGGAACATCATCACTAACTATCATCTCAATATAGGTAAGTCCACTGGTGGCAAGGCTCCCCGTAAGCAGCTCGCCTCCAAGGCTGCCCGTAAGGCCGCTCCCTCCACCGGAGGTGTCAAGAAGCCTCACCGTTACAAGCCCGGTATGTATACACTCATCATTCAAAGTGGCAAATGGCCTATCCGAACAGTCAACTAACAGTCTACCAAAGGTACCGTCGCTCTGCGTGAAATCCGTCGTTACCAGAAGAGCACTGAGCTCCTGATCCGCAAGCTGCCCTTCCAGCGTCTTGTCCGTGAAATTGCTCAGGACTTCAAGTCGGATCTCCGCTTCCAGTCCTCCGCCATCGGTGCTCTTCAGGAGTCCGTCGAGGCCTACCTCGTCTCCCTCTTCGAGGACACCAACCTGTGCGCCATCCACGCCAAGCGTGTCACCATCCAGTCCAAGGACATCCAGCTTGCCCGCCGTCTCCGTGGTGAGCGCTCTTAGATTTACTTCTAATGAGTCGATTCTTTTTCTGGTTGGGAAGGCGATAACGGGGTTTCTTTTTCTTTAATTTTCATGACTACTGGCGATACATGATGGGTTTGCGAATTTTAACGGGTTTCGGCACTGGGTTTTCGTTATTTCTTGCTGCGCAATAAATAGTAGCTGCCGATTCAGCGGCTGGGTGGAATTGATCATGGGGATGCATCCGAATATGTACATTAAAGAAAGCTTTTATTCGACGTGACTTCCTTCGGGAGCGCCACCGGATGGCATAGACGCGAAATGCAGTATCTATGGAACAATCCAACCCGGTTTGAGATCGCGATGTTGTACTCTGTAGACGCGTAGAATTAGTGACACGGTCGCAGCCTGGTGCTGCCTGCCGTGGGTGGTCGCACGCTACCCCGGTCGGCTACAGTACGACGGCAGATCTACACTGCAGGGTTGGTGAGGTTGAAGACATGCTAGTTAGGAAGTACGGATACTAGTGATTTGACTTGATCTCCTTGCTGCCAGAGCCTGCGTTCGATCTACGAAGCAAACTAAGGTCTGTCAATCTGCGACCGTGAGATGCCTCCAGCAATGTAACGTCGGCGTGTGATGCTTCGATTCTTACCACCGTTTCCGTTACTTTTCCAGTCTAATCATCTACGTTCCTTATCATGATGTTGCAATTATGGAATTCCAGATTCATCTCTGATATTAGGCCATTAACAATTTCCATGGCTAACTGCAACCTTCTGAGCCAAAACTGGATGACGACAGCAAGAACGGCTGGGTGATGTGGCATTTGGTGCAGAACCAAATTTGCCTGCGAGTCACCGGGTCGCCACCGTAAGGGGTCAGTTGGTTTCTGGGTGTCTACTGGGTGATTCTAGCAGCACAACCATTCATCTAAAATCTCTATGGTAATATATCTGCATGTATAGCCTGGATGAATAATAAATAATAATTCAGATACGAATTGGCTTCTCTACATATTGGACATTTCGCGTCTACACTAGGTAGCTTGAGAGGGTGGGAGGCAGCCTACATTACGCGCCCGCCGCCGATGAGATTCCCTGTCCAAAACTTGAATGAACTGAGTGATGGTTCGCAATTCAAGGAGTAATAGCGGGTATCTGCAGCTGTCCTGGGAGAAATCACGTAGGTAGGATCTCCTCTTTTCAGTCGGCTCTATAATGGCGAATCTCTCATATGGGAATTCCCTGCGGAGGACTCCGTAGTCTGTGCATTGCCGGACCAGAGTTTTCTCCTAAGTAGGATTATTCTTTTCGGATTGCTACCTTTGCTGGACGGGCAACTTAGAAGACTCTCTCGAATATTCTTCGTACGCTGAGGCAATCACACGGCCAGACTCGTCGATTCGCCACCACGACCACCGAATCCTTTCGGGATGCCACGACCACTACCTCGTAAGTAACCCCTCCCTTACAATGCGATAAGAGGCACGGATTACCGAGCAGCAACGAATCGTTTGATATGCTAAGTTATATAGGGGCGATGAATGATGTATCGAAGCTTTAGACGACAAAGATCATCATCGGAGAATATAATTGGAAGGCCAGTGGATAGGTAGGTTGAACCCGGGCCGCCGGGTCGCGGCATCCCGTTCATCTGCAGATTCGTTGACTGGCTATCCTATACAAATATCCTTGGTACCATGGGAGGGAATTCACTATAACGGTATGGGCAATGTTGAGGTCGAAAATTTGCCTAAATATACTGTCGATTGTATTGCAACTTATCGGAGGTTACTGGATGTTCGATGTGCTTGACGCGATCACTATCGAAGCGTGTACCCTTTCAAGTAAACGGTCAGCGCGCGTGTCATTATGGGGAATAGGATAGACTTCTTGGCTCAATGATGTAAGAGAGTCCATTAGATTCTGATGATATTATCTTCTTTCCTTCATTTTCTCGGATCACGATCAGTATTCTACAGATATATGTACGTAGTAGTTCTGCACGGATGACCATGACGTTTGCTCAGGCGCATATCGGGCGGGGCGGCGGGGACGGACTTAACCCGCATCTTAGGCAATCTCGGGGGTGGGCGATAGCACGGATAATAGCGTATTTAAGTATGGCGATTCGTAACCAGAATTGTATATGTTGGCAATTTTCGACAATGGCATTCTAGTGATAGAAGAGAATACTACTACAATCTTCTCCCAATGGATTAGTGAGAGCTCAAATAGCATCGATTCATGGATTGGAATCGCTCTGCGGGCCCGTTGCGAAAATATATACAGCAGGCGCCAGATCACATCCCTCATCAGGAACTACAGTTTGAGTATTACCACTGATTCGAAAGCAAAGAGACTGGTTTCCTAATAATCCACATCAAAAACAAATACAACATTTTCTCTAACTAAATGTCATCAAACCTGTCCGTTTAGCAACTCCTAAGGCATTGTTGGAACTTCGGAGAAACCTAACATGGCACATAGTACTGGGTCGTGCCGGACCGGGGTAATATTCCCCTTGCGTGAGGCGCGCTGCTTATCCGGCACCGCTCTCTTTGACCAACGCGAACATTGATACTTCTGACCACAAGTAAGATCTGTGACTGTAGATCACAGCATTATCTTGGACACACAGAATACAGACATCTTAGGTATGTTATACTGTCCTGCATCGGCAAGGAGCCAAGTTGACTGCTTGATGTTGTTTCTCACACATCATGCTTATCTGTAGGTTGACCAGCACGTTCAATGCCAGATCAGTATCGCGATAATTAATCCTTGTCTTCGAAACATGTCGAGATTTTCAGTCAGGTATCTGATACAATATTCGATATATACATTCCGGGAATCCCCAAGCTCGGCCTGGAACTGAATAACTGTTTATAGGTAGCCTGGGAGATGGAATTGGTCTGACTTCAATGATCGACATTTTGAGTAAGATCAACAATGTTTTTGTTGCCATGACTCAAGGTCAAGTTGCGGTCACTTGAATTTAGCCGGAACGATCAGACGCTTCAGCTGAGCAATACGAACAACTTCGCGTATCGAGATATCACCGGCTATGACCGACACGCAATCGGATAATACAAACTTCGAAATCGCGCTAAGCTAGTGATCGTCCACAACTAACTCCATCACCCAAAGCCAATGACATTGTGCTATCCAAGATATTGCATCTCCGCTGGCCCAACAAGCGATGCAGATACTCGATAAATTCTACGATAGGCCCAACAAAAGAAGTACATGTTGCACAGAGAGACCGGGGCCGGAGTTTCGATTTGAGCACGGACCGCGTCTGTAACCTGGCTGCCTGAAAAAGCAACAAGACCACAGCATGAATAGATTGCCAGCGCGAGTGCCCGAAGTTGGATACATCACAATCATACACGGCGTGCGCGATCGGAGCCTGATTTAGCCCGTTGTTGGAATTGTCGCCATGTCCCGCCTCGTAACCCGTAGCACGAGAGTGGAGGATCAAATATCGGCCAATGCAATCCAATTTCAGACCAACTTATACCTGTCGCAGATTCGTCCATATCACTACTCTTATTTCCAACTTGCATGCGCCATTGAGGCTGATGCGGTTCGTACATATGGCCATGAATCTGAGTCGATTGTTCTCAGTAGTTCATCGGTCTCTTCTACCACTCATGCCAGGCATTAGTAATCCCTACTGAATGACTCGCATCTGCGTGAGACAAGATTCATCAGCTCTTCGAAGCAAACCTTAAGGGGAGTGGGTCAACGGGATGGCCGACAGATCGCAACCTCGGCAGATTTGATATGAACCTTGATTGAGTGATCAGCAACATGGACTTCGATATTTAATCATGTCCGTTAGATATTGGGGTCAATGGTGTCAACCTGTGCCTGGCGATAGTGCCAACCTCCCATGTCCAAGGATGGGGAAGCTATGCAATTTTGAAACGCTCGACTCCAAGTTAGCAAGGATTTGTTATGATTCCTTGTCTCACTACGATAAGTAGGGTGACAATAATTAATGTCGACCAGCAGACTAGCTGGTGCCTAGCTTGTCACACACCCAGACAGTCACACGGTCCACGAATGACCCTGGGATCAGACGACATCGGATACATCACCCAAACGAGCGCATGCGTTGACGCTGTGCAGATGACTGCTGCATCACTGGATTTATGCCGTCGGAATCCCTCCGCCAGCTGGGCCTGCCCGCCTTCCAATCTAGGCAGGAAGTGGTCCCATCAGGCCCGGATTGGCTTAGTGACCCATGGATCATCTGCCTTCTAGAAGCCACGCTAACCACAAAAAGGCCAATATGCGACTGTGCATAAAATCTTTGCTTATCAACCTTTTGTTTTTCTCTTGTGTGGGCGGTGAGGGCATAGAGAGTCATGAAGAAGTTAACGCCACTACGGAGTGGTAATTCTGATGATCGGCATCCTGCAGCTCCAACAATGGGCTCTCTCTGTCCGGCTCCGAACAACTTCTGCTCGGCAGTTTTTACCGTAACTCAATCTGACCTACAATCGGGCATGAGCTCGTAACTATCAGTCTTCATCGCAGTTAGCACTGTCTGTGCTACGTGGCCTGGAAACAGGGAGTCTAGAAGATGTCTAGCGATATTGTTCACTTATCTCTGAACCTCGGTAAGTTGACGAAAGACAGCTCGAGAAACTTCCTACCCAACGGGAATGACGCCCCACTATCGGACCTGGACTAATAGAGGAACGAAATTGCGAAAGAAATTATCCCGAATGACTCCTCCTGCCACGAGGTCCGCAGTTTCGCCCATGGATCCTCAGCCGCCTGGGCTGGTTCGGTCCACCTCAGCCGAGCCCGATCAATCTCGAGGCCCTCGACATGGCCTCCACCGCGAGCTAATGCGGTGCATAACTCCGGTCTAATGTACAAACATCGGCTGCATGCCCCTTTTCCGTCTCGGGTGGGCTGTGCTTCCCTGGGTCAAAGGGCCTACCGCGCAGCTCGTCTCCGTTCGCCTTGATTGAAACCGGTGCTGATCCCGAGGCTAAATGCAAACGATTAGTCGTAAGTGACGCCGCTTGGCGCTCGATGGGGGGTGGGAAGCAACAGAAATTTCGTGGACCCCATTTGATCTGTATATATAACCAGGGGTCCATCCTCGATCACCCCTATGGAGGAGACTTTTGCAACCTTGTTTTAGGGTAGTGATCAGCCTGGTTATCTTGATCTGACGTCTTCGGCCGTTTGAGATCATCCCCTACTACATCCAGACCAGCATCTTCCTAAACCTTGACATCTTTCTCGACGTCCAATTACACCTCGGCTCTCCCGCTTGTTTACTAAACACCGCAACCATTTCACCGTCACTCGTACTCATCCCCCCTCATATCGCAAGCAAACTTCGGCCCTCCCATATGGCAACCGAGAAGGGGGATAGCGGGCCCTCAGTGATTGAGGCGCCTGAGAGTCGCACAATCCCGTTCTGGCGTCTACTCACCGACCAAGGTGTAGTAACCCAGGAGATCATCGATCACCACTACCCTGGCTCTGGCACGGAAGAGGATCCTTATGCGGTAACATGGCTTCCCAATGATCCTCGCAATCCGATGCAGTTCAGCGCGGTCAAGAAATGGTCCTTCACCATGGTGATGGCCCTCGCAACCCTGGCTGTTGCTCTGGTCTCGTCAGGTTACACTGGTGGTGTCATTGAGATTGAAGAACAATTTGGAATCGGCACAGAAGTCGCAACGCTCGGTGTCTCTCTTTTCGTCCTCGGTTTCGCAGTTGGTATGTCTTTCATATACTTGTGCAATGCCCCCCGCATACAACTAACAAGTACTAGGCCCCTTGCTGTGGGCCCCTCTCAGTGAGATGTTTGGCCGGCAGGTCATCTTCTTCTTTACGTACATGGCTCTTACTGCCTTCAGCGCAGGCAGTGCCGGCTCGCAAAACACGTGGACCTTGATCATCCTCCGCTTCTTCGCTGGTTCCTTCGGATCGTCTCCCATGACCAATGCAGGTGGTGTCATTGCCGATATGTTTGCTGCCAAGGATCGTGGTATTGCCACGAGTCTGTTCGCTGCGGCTCCTTTCCTTGGTAGGCTCCACTCCTGAATGTCTCAAGTCTTATCACCTGCAGCTAACATAATCACTTTAGGTCCCGTTCTTGGCCCCATCATTGGCGGATTTCTGGGAATGAATGCGGGATGGAGATGGGTGATGGGCTTCCTCGGTGCCTTCTCTGGATTCGTCTGGATCGTTGGTTCCCTCACCGTCCCCGAGACCTATGCTCCAGTGCTTCTTCGTCGCCGCGCCGAGAGACTGAGCAAGCTCACTGGTAAGGTGTACCGGAGCAAGCTGGATATCGACCAGGGCAAGACGACGCTCAAGCAAGCATTCAAGACCGCCCTGTCCCGTCCGTGGATTTTGTTGTTCCGGGAGCCAATTGTGTTCCTGTTGTCTCTTTATATTGCCATTGTCTACGGTACCCTGTACATGTTGTTTGATGCCTACCCCATTGTTTTCGAGGAGTACCGTGGCTGGAACCAGGGAGTTGGCAGCTTGCCTTTCTTGGGAATCATGGTTGGCATGCTTGGTGCCGTCGCCTACAACATCTGGGATAACAAGCGCTATGTCCGGGTACAGGAGAAGCACGGTGGCTTTGCGCCCCCGGAGGCCCGTCTACCTCCCTGCATGGTGGCCTCTTTTGCTGTCCCGATCGGTCTCTTTTGGTTCGCATGGACTGACGCTCCATCAGTTCACTGGATGGCCAGTATCGCTGCCGGTGCTCCATTCGGCTTTGGACTGGTTCTGGTGTTCCTCAGCAACCTCTCTTACCTGATTGACACGTACACTATCTTTGCCGCGTCTGTTCTGGCGGCCAACTCAGTCATGCGGTCCATCTTCGGTGCCGTGTTCCCTCTGTTCACCACCTACATGTACGAGAACCTCGGTATCCACTGGGCTACCTGTGTCCCGGCTTTCTTGGCTGTTGCCTGTGTGCCGTTCCCCTTCCTCTTCTACAAGTACGGCCCTGCTATCCGCACTCGTTGCAAGTACGCCGCCGAGTCCGACGCGTTCATGCGCAAGATGCTGGCGCAGCTCACGAAGAAGCCTGAGCCCGAGGAGGAGGTTACGGCGGAAGAGAAATTTGACCGCACCGAGGCCCCGGCTCCTGCGGTAGAGGCTGACGACTCCGACTCTAGCACCGAAGCACACATGCCTGAGGCCCACCGCACTCAGAGCAAGGCTTCAGTTCGGACGGCCAAGCAGTCCCTCTACGAGGGCAACCCCTACGATATTGACCGGGTGCACACCCGCGAGTCATTCAAGCAATGAGTCTAGTCTCCATTTTGCGGGACCTGACTCGGCCATACGTTTATTACCGACCTTGTGAATAATCTTTAGTACTTATTACACCCTACTCCACACCTTCACCCTCGACACTTCCATATGTATATATGGGCCTGTGTCAACCCGAGATGCGAATGATGGCAAGAAGAAAAGTCTGTGAATTGTTAGATGACTTGCATGGTGATTGATATACCCAGTTTGATGTTTGCTTTGGCATTTCAGCTCGCATTAGCATGATAGATGGCGGTGATTTTTATTGAACGCATTAGGGGGTTCATACAGCCCTACCAGTGATATAATGAGATAATTGCAGTATAATTTGACAATATATAGTATGACTCTACTATTGTTTTTAAGGCTGTAAGCAATCGAATCCTTCCTTTGTAGTTAACGAAAGTTAAGCCTCCCGGATAAGTGACTCCGGGACGACCGCTATCTCCGACCGATCGGAGGGAGATAATCTCTCCCCGACCTTCGGCTACCGCGGGCTTATGCGCTGCCGACGCTGATAGCCTTCGAAACTTTTTTCCCCCCAAGGCAGTCTTAGACTAATTCGTTAATCTGTCACCTCTTCCTTTTCTTGCACATATCTACCTGATCTTCATTTTGAACGATACATCTCATCGGGCTTCTCGCTGGCTGGTGGCTAACGCAGCAAAGACGTGGCTGCTCTGCTTCGGGACTGACTAGTTAATACTTATCGCCTTGCGCCCGTCGAGTCATTAACTTATTCTCCTTGGGGGAAGTTCGTCAGCAGGACAACCTACGACTCGCCTTTTCTTCATACCCCCAACTTCTCCAAACACCGTCTTCCTTTTAGACATATTCGCTCATATCGAAAATCTATATATACATCATTACTCCTCCCTCAGCGACATCACAACCCCACCACAATGAACAACCACGCCCTCCTCATCCGCCGAATACAACCACTCCGGTCCCTGCGACGTCAACCACCACGAAGACACCTCTCCTCCACCCCCCGCAACGCTGAACCTCACCATAACCCCGTCCCTGAGAAACATCACACTCCCTCGAACAACCCACAGCCGGCTCCCACAGTGCCTGGCCCGGTCGCATCGACCACCGCCGCCCCCGGGTCGGTATCCGCATCGCGAGCACTCATCCAGAGAATCCAGGCCGGTCCGGTAGGACGAGTGGCGCGAGCGTATGCGCGCGTGCAGGAGAGACGACCCTACCGGACACAAGTGATCAGTACGATTGTGGTGTATCTGTGTGGTGATTTGGGGGCGCAGTTGTTGTTTCCGCCGGATAATGGTTCACCCCAGGATGTGCAAGCAGGTGATCAGAAGCACGAAGCAGGAAATAATGCCGGAGGAATTGGAGGAGGGTATGATCCGTGGAGGACGGTGCGCCATTTAACAGTAGGAGTGGGGAGTGCAATCCCGACGTATAAATGGTGAGTGTCGCAGTGTATGGTGGGGATGTCTATGTGATGATGGCTAATACGAAGGGAGATTTAGGTTCATGTTCCTGCACAACAACTTCAACTTCTCGTCCAAGTTCCTCTCTATCCTTACCAAGGTCTGCGTGCAACAGGCGGTGTTCACTCCCGTGTTCAATACCTATTTCTTTGGTCTGCAGTCGTTGATGACGGGCAAGTCGTTGGAGGAGACTTTTGAACGGCTCAAGGTCGCTTTGCCGACGAGTATCTCGAACAGCGTGAAGCTGTGGCCGGCTGTCACGGCTTTCAGCTTCATGTATGTGGCGCCTCAATTCCGGAGTATCTTTTCCGGAGTCATTGCTGTTGGGTGGCAGACGTATCTGAGCTGGTTGAATCAGAAGGCGGCGCGCAAGGTCGAGGCGGAAAGATTGGCGTCGGTGGAGGTGGGTGCTGGTGCTGATGCTGGGGTTGGTGCGGTCGCTATGAAGGCATAATTGCCAGATGATCTCTCTTTCTTTCCATTTTCCTTTGTGTGATTGATTTGACTCGGATATCCCTGCGATGTATGGCGGATTTGGTTTGGTATAGATATAGACTCCCTCGGTTATGGATTAGCCGGCAACCTGTTTTAGATGAGCAGTACATAGATAGACGTGAATAGAGACCACTAGCAGAGATACCCTCTCTAACGATTGAGACATCACGATAATAAAAGAAGAAATGGTAGCTTCGACTGTCACTACAATATTTATGGCCTGATAATCATATGACGTGAGAGGATCCGAGCGCCAGACCCGAACTTTGAATCTCGTCCCGACGACTTGCGCTCTTCCGTTCAACGCCATCTCCCACCGCACGCGGTATGATCCCCTCCCTCGCATTGCAGGCATGTCCTGCCCTCCACCAGCATCTCCTATAATCCCCGGCGCCTTCGATGACAGCGACGACAGCAGCAGCACCACAGACTACGGCTCCGACTTCTCCCCGGAAGAAGACGCGCTGCTGACCGACCTGCTCGCCAAGATCGCCCCGGATCGCCACGCGATTACCACCACTGCCCCAGCAGAAGCAGCAGCGCATCCACCTCCATCTCAGGTCGCACCCGTCATTCGAGACATCGAAGACCAGTATGCGGATCCCTCGAATAGCTGGGTACCTAGGGTCCTGGGGCGCGAGAAGCCTACATGGCCGCAGCGGAATTGGGCGAATCGGCCGGGTGGCGGCGGCGCAAGAGCAGCGGCGATTCCAGGCTACGGTCGTGCCGCGTCTGGTAGTTTCCCCTTCCCTATGGCTATAGTTGTTTGTGGACTGATTGGACAGTTGGGCTGACGTTGGAACTCCCTCGAAGCGTTTAGTTGAGCATCCGAATTCGACAGAAGGGCGCGAGAGAGATCGCGAACGCGAGGCAGCTCGTCATCAGGAACGGATAGAGAGGGAGAATAATGATATTAACAACAGCAATAATAATGATAATATTGAGGTGGACACAAGGTCACCTGTGGAACGATTTCGACGGCCTCCGAATAAAGCCTTCTCAGTCACGGATCTGATCTCGCCGGCGTGGTGTGAGCTACAGTATTGGTATACGCTGACCAAGTTTGGGCGCAAGCGGAGGACACCGGCGATGAAGTTGGGAAGTAATATCCACAAGACTCTTGAGGATGAGATCTACACGACCGTTCCGG
>NT_166524.1:1670204-1734749 GCF_000002855.4 Aspergillus niger
CTCTTTAGTGGATTGAGGTTGGCGTTATGGAATGGTGATCAGAAAAGAGGTATGGTGTTGGCAGTGTTATACTACTCTATATAACTACAGAATACAAAAGTACTAGAACTAATACTAATGATCATTCAATTGTTCATGGATGTTCATAAAAAACGTTACTCGATAAAGGATATCGACAAAGAACCAGAAAGACATCATCATGTACACAACATCAAAATTAAAAAGGATACTTTCTCACCTCATCCTCCAACTCCACCCTCAACCCCCTATCAACCTGTTCCTGATGCTTCCTATCCAAAAACTCCAACAACACATCCCCATACCTCTCCCGTCCCTTATAAACAGCCACATCATTCCCCCAACTCCTCACCGCCGAAGCCAACCTTCCAGGCACGTACTCCTCCTCGACAATCCCCGTAATCGGCTCAAAGTACGTCCGAATCGTAAACACCACGCCTCCCGTCTTCGGCAAGCGTCGTAGACTCTGCCTCTCAGACCGGAACCAGTGATTCTCAATCGCCTTGTTCTTCTGCGCCGTGCTCCACGATACGGCCTCTGAGTCTTCGGAGCCGATACTATGTGACCAGGGCAAGCTGTCATCGACTTGAATGAAGTAGTTGTTCCGGACAACAGGGTCTTCGGGTTTCAGCCGACGGAAGAAATTCATCATTCCCTTTTCGAGTTTCTCAGTGTATTGGGGCACCGAGCCGGAGGTGTGGATCTCCGAGAGTCGCATGCCGTATTTGTCGGACAGGCGCCAGAAACCGGCGAGGAGGACGGCGCCTGCTAGGAGGTAGTATTCGCCGTCGGGTCGTTCGATCATGATGGCGAGGTCGTCTTGGATGAGGCGGGCGGCGATGGTCATAGGGTCTTCGGGGAGGGGACGTTGGGTTATGTCGAAGGTTTCGTGCGTGATGAGGTTGGTTAGGCCTGTGGGGGTCTTCTGGAACATGGTTGGGTAGCGTTCGGGGAGGTAGGAGGTTCTTTTTTGGGGGGGAGGATGGTTAGTAGGTGTGTGTATGAAGGGTGAAGGAGGGATAAGAGGTTTGCTTACAGCTCTTCGAGGAGCTCGATAGCTGCGTCCCATGCTTCGGGGGCTGTTTTGCAGCATTTGTCGCCGCGTTCTGCGATGCGACGGGCCTTGTCGGCGTGGTATTTGAGGTAGTGGTTGTCGAGTTCTAGTAGATGGCGTATCGTTAGTCTGCGAAGGTGAAGTGGTGGGATAGGGACAGGGTCTCACCAATCCATTCGTCCCATTTCAGGCTGCGAAGGCCCATCGTGACGAAGTACTTGCTGTGGATGGTCAGGTCACTGACTGGTTGTAGATGTGCACTTGGTGAATCACTTACGGTCCATATCGAAATGGTCGATAGGGAATGGGCTTGGTCGTGTGCACATCCCAGTCGGGATACGGGGATGCTGGAGGCCGTTTGAAGTCCGATGGGATCCATTCTACATTACTCGCATCAGTTACCTGAGCTTGCCTATGAAGTTGTTGGAGATGGCTCACCTCCCGGTTTCCTGGTAAATGCGACCGATTTCTTCTCGAGATCTGGGGTGGTTGATCGCGAAACACCTGGCTTGGATGTTGCTGTCCACCAGTGGAAAGCTCGGGTGATGAGCCAGACGCTGATACTAGTCACCGCACTGATCAGGGCGATATCGTAGATGGGAGATTGGCCAAATTGAAACGATCTGGGAAACATGATGATGATGAGAAATGATTCACGATGGTCGGATGTAGAATCTGTGCCACCATGGCGGAAATAGTCCCGGGATGCCGGGGGATATGATATATGATATATACGAAAGAGGAGAGAGTATGGGAAGGAACAGCTAGTATGCAGATGATGCGCAAGGTGTAAGCGCACCAATGAAGAAGGGCGCAGGGTGGGTTGCCAGAAGGGTTAATGCGATGCGAAGTAGAACTCCAGCCAAGCAATGAGTTAAGATAACAGCCAGCGGGATTGATTGACGCTGCATTGCCTGCAAAGTCTCTTATCATCCGAGGATATCTTTGCCCAATCCGGCAAGGGCCACCACACCGCCAGCCAAGCTCATTCGAGCGTGGGCATCAGCATGACTTCTTCTCTTCTGCAGGCGCGCATCCACCATACGAACAAGGGTAACCGGGGGAGATATCTATGTACAGTAGCTTGAACCCCACGTTTCCATAGCCAACCTATGCAGTCTTTGCTGTGACGTCGCCGCGTCTCCGCAGCAGACAGTACTCGCCCCATTTCCGCCGAAGAGGCTCTGGGAGAATTGGCAAATCCGGAGTCCAGATCAGCCGCCCCAGAAGACCCGTCTGGTACGCGTCCAGGAAGCGATGGCATGCCAGCTGCTCCCACTGCGTGTCTTGGTGGATGTAATCCGGCTCCAGCTCGGTGACCGTCCGGCTCGGGAATTCCGAGTCTACCAGAAAAGAACATTGCGAGAGGTCGGTCTACTCAGAAGATAAGCATGCGAGGGAAAGGGAAAGGAAAGACCGAGAACTTACGTATTTTCCGAGATCTTCTTCATTGCGATCGTTCATGCCTGCAGGTATCTGCGACGTCCCCTCAAAGAGCGCAGAAAGGTCCGCAGCCTCGGGAAACTCGCCCGGAAGCAGTCCCCGGAACTCGCTGCGAACAAACTTGGCCCGCATGTCCTTGGGGAGGAAGAAGGATGAGGGAAACCGGTACCACTCCTTGCCAAAACACACCGTATCGCCTGGTTGGGCGACTCCGGGCTGTTCCAACGGTTCGAATATCTTCAGCGGAGCATTGTAGGCGCTAATCATCCCGACGATCCGCAGGAGGCCAGCATTGAGGGCCACTAGAATGATTGACATAATCACTGCCAGTTTGATCTTCGGTAACATGCTCCCAGCCGGCACCTTCGGGTTACTGGAGCCAACGAACGACAGAACCATGTGGAAGGCGATGGATGCATTGAGCGCGAGAAATGGATATGCTGGGAACATGAACCGTTCTTCCTTATGCGGCTGAGCAATGAAAATGGCGAACCACATGTAGAACGGGGTGATAAGAGTCACGGTTCTTAGCAAAGTCTGCACGCTAGTCGCCTTCGGGCGGAAGAGTGCCTGAAGGGCAAGCAGTGGCGCAGCGGCCATAGCAAATGCGAACCAGATGTTGAAGTTGAGCAGCAGGTTCCAGATGTAGAAAGTCCAAGGCTCGACCCCGAAGATATCGGGACCTCGGCCCTCTCCGCCAAAGACGTTGTATGCAACGATGTTCCACGGTACAATGACAAGTTTACGCAGGAAAGCGTAGTCTACGGCAATCTCCAGAGCCTGACAGGGTTAGCTAAACCGCAGGCTGGAAAGGCCCTTTGGAAAGTCATACCAGAATTACGAGACACCTCAGCGCGCCATCCACAACGCTTAAGAACATCCCTCGCATGTTTGACGATAACAAGCTGATGATAACCTCCTCCAATAGAAGAGGAAGCATGAGAGCTCCAGCAAACGGCCAGCCGACAATCGCCCCGAGCCCGAACCACATGATTCCCTGCGCCGTTTTCTGACCACCTCGCCAATCCAAGAACGCCGTCAGACCCAGCATCGACATATACATGGTGAAGCTTGATGGTAGGAAGGCAGCTGATGCATGGAACATGCCCGGGGTGAATGCGACGACCATGAGGAAGAGAAGGCCGATGCGGGGACTCAAGGTGCGACAGATGGCGGAGTAGAGACGGGTCTCGCAAGCAGCACACACCAGCGCAAGGAAGCATCGGATCACATAAAACTCGGCAGACTTGCTGCTGAATGCAAACGATCCGATTTTACCCACCACAGCATGTGTAGAGACATACAGCCAGCTTCGGATCGAGTAGACCGGGGAGTACTCCCACGTCTGAAGCCCGTATCCATGATTGAGATAATGTGTCGGCTCCCAGAAGTTGAAGACTTCATCACAGTCTTGAATTGGTGCGTAGAGAGCTGCAATCACATTGGCGATGATGCAAAGGTAGAGTGCGATATTCAATGGTAGGTAGAAAGGCGGCGGCGGCGGCCTTTCGAATAGCACGACTTATAAGCAACTGCGGATGGAAGATGCCAGCTGGAGGAATATTCATACCGTTGTTTGGTGCGCGGAGCAGGCGCCGGCCCCTGTGATTCTGAGGAAGCCTCGCCTGTCCTCCGAGCAGGTGCCATTTTAGTTTCCAGGAATGATTCACGGATGATGAACCCTCCTCTTGTACCACTTGTGCTTGAGGCCGTAGAATTGACGCGGTCGGAGAGAGACTCCGGAATGAGTCCCGCGAGGCGGAAGAAGCGAGCAGCGCCGCTTATCGATAAGCGGCACCACGGCAACCCGCTTCTCCAGAACGAAAAAAAGTTCCCGTCGCAGTTTCATCACTCCTCCATTCCACTTTTTCGCTTCTTTTTTTTTGGGGTGACTGTCCTTCGTGGGTCCTAAGGGCTTTTAAGATGAGTGATAATCAGTTCCCTGCTCAGCCTCTGGGCTCTTCAGAAGTCCCCAATGAGGGTCCTCCTGTCAAGAGACCCTGCACCATCGATACGCCACCGATTGCGTTGACGCCAGCCGACGATGGAAGCGACTTCTACAATACACCCTTGGCTGTCGGCACACCCGCGGACAGTAGCGCTGTGAAAGACCAGGTTGATGGCGCTCAGAACCCGACCAGTGAGCCGGATGCCGCTGCACACGTCCATCCACCTATTCCAGGATTGAATTTGGTCAATGATAACGTCCAAGATCTTCAACAACCACAGGCAACTGAGGCTACTGTATCACAGACGACCACAAATGTGAACAGCGAGCAAAACGGTGCTGTATCTACCAACCAGTCTGTTCCCGCCCAGGGTGAACCCGAGAAGATGGAGGAAACTAAGGCAGAGCCCACTACCGATGCTATGGATGTGGATGCCAATGAGAAGCAGGAGCCCCAACAACCAGCGGAGGCACCTGCCACTAATGGCGCAGAAGCTGCTCAGGACGAAGAAGATGACGAGCACCCCGAGTGGGAAATTGATTCATCTCCCTACGAATCCTCTTCCGACGACTCCTCCACAGACTCTTCCGATGACAGCGACGATGACGACGAAGACTACCCCATCCTGAGCCCCGAAGAACAAGCACGGATTTTGATGCAGGCGGAGCTTGGCTCTGACGACGAAGGTGATGGAAAAGGCAAGACCGGCGGCCATCTGAGGACGGCAAACGAAATGCCCGAAGAAGCACCTCCCATCCCTGAGGTTACCATCACACCGGAGATGAAAATTGTGCATCTGGGTCAGGTGGAGGCGATCGTTGAGAACACCCTCCTTATTACTGCCAACACCAGCGGGGAGTACCAAGTGCTCGAAGCCGGCTCCCTACTCTGTTTGGAGAACCGCAGTGTCGCCGGTGTGGTCTCTGAGACTCTCGGAAGGGTCGAGAACCCTCTGTATGCCGTTCGGTACCCGACCGCGGCTGACATCGCCGAGCGTGGCTTGTCCAAGGGCACGAATGTCTACTACGTCGAGGAACACTCCACCTTCGTCTTCACTCAACCTCTCAAGGGCCTGAAGGGAAGTGATGCCTCTAACTTCCACGACGAAGAGATTGCCGAGGATGAAGTCGAGTTCTCCGACGACGAAGCCGAAGCAGAGTATAAGCGCAAGCTTAAACAGAAGCGCCAGGAAAAGAAGGAGTCACGGAACGAAAACGGCCCAGCAAGAGGCAGAAGGAACCCCCCGGGACCCTCCAAGCTCGGCCAAAGCGAATTGAACTACGACGACAACCCCGTCGACGACGGCTACACTCCGCTCGCCCGGCCTAAGAACCTGCACGAGATGATGCGCCAACAGGAAGCCCCCGTTGAAGCCGACGGCCACTCCGGCCCCAGCAGAAACAACTCCGGCTTCCGCGGTGGTGGACGCGGTCGTGGCCGAGGATATGATCGTGGAGGTCGCGGTGGTGGTGGCCGCGGTGGCCGCCCCTCCCACGATTCGGCTCCTCATCATCAAGATCGTCAACAGTCATACTACCAGCCCCAAGCGCAGGCCTCTCATCAGTCTCAACCTCAAAGCCACCCCTACCCTCAAGCAGCGTACCCCACGAACCCGCAGGGTGCATACGCTCTCCCTCAGCAGTTCCCTCCCTTCGCAGCTTTCCAGCCGCAACAACCCCAGGCATACGGACAAGGTGCCATGCCAACAGCACCTTTCAATTTCCAGATGCCCTTCCAACAGGCCTATCAACAACCAAACCCGTACCAGCAGCTTCCTGCTAACGTGCACATCAACCCCTTGTTCTTGGCTGCCCTTCAGCAACAACAGCAGCAGCAGCAACAACAACAACAAGTACCAGGACAACCCCAACAACCCCAGCAACCGACGATGAACTTCGACCAAGTAAAAGCACAGTTGGATCTTCTACGGCAATTAAGTAACAACCAGAACCAGAACCAGGGGCCTCCTCGGTCGTGATTTGTGATGATATGATTGATTGATCTATTCATTGCTATATATGTGTTTCATTTTGGGAATGGGCCTTGACTATGCTCAATTTTTTCGGGCCTTGCTTGTCTAGTTATCTGGGGTCGGTTGCATTTTTGGAGCTACTAACTGGGCATCGTTTTTTTTTTTGGATTCGGTTCCGGATGGGTAATCAAAAAGTTTCTTTTGAACTACAATCGCTTCACGCTTCCTTAGAGCTTTCAATATTATCATGGTCGAATGTACGGCGTACAGTGTACAGAAATACAATACTGATGGATCTTGATCTAATGTGGGGGAAAATTCGCAGAGTTTATGGTTATGATACAGAAGAGTAAATTGTAATTAGAAAGCGTGATAATGCTATGCCATGCCATGCCGTGTGAAATCGATCTCACGACTCGTTCTGTTTGGCACTCTTCGCCAAAACCCAGAAATTCTCCAGCTTCGCGCGGGCCAAGACATCCTTAGCTTGGGAATCCGTTTCACACACTCGCGCCCCCAGCCATTTCCGGAACGCGCGGGCTTTGACCTGACCTTCCCAGACGAGTTCGCAGGTATTGGAACTAAGATCTTTCAGTTCCCCTGTTTGCTCATCTTCAGCTGCTAGCCAGGCGGCTTGGGCCTCGCGGTTGCCCTCGCGCACCGCGTTCGGGCCTGCGTTCTCAGTCCAGTCAATCCGGTTCATCATGAGCTTTCTGTAGTTGTTGATAGAGTGGGAGCCTCCCTCGACAATCACGAGGTTGAAGCGAGGGTGCATGACGCATACCCCTGTGAGAGCGTTCTGTTCAGCATTCTTGCTGATTTTGAAGCGGTTCCGCCCGTTGGCGAGGCTGTCGATTCGATAAACGGTCATTTGGATACCTTTCTCGGCATCGGCCTCCTGTTGCCGAGCAAGCTTCTCTCGGCGTTCTTCTTTGGTGAGTTTGCGCTCCGCATTCGCAGTCTCGTGCTTTTCTCGACGTTCTGCGATTTCCCGGTTCACGCGTGCCTCCACGGCCGTGGGATCCTTGACGGCTTGTTCACCCAGGACTCGCATCAGGTTCGATTTCTTGACCTTCGGTGGAGGTGCTGGCTCGAGACCCAGTCGGATCTTGGCTTGTTGTTCCTTCAGATCTGCCATGCGGCGCTGGCGACGGATCTTCGCCTGTTCCTTTGGCGTAAGATACATAGGCTTCTGTGCTGGTAGTAGCTTTTCCTGCGGAGGATCGAGAAGAACTGGATGTTGTACGTATTGCGTGATGATCGAGTCAGGCGTGTCAATTTTGAGGTTCTGTTCATTTTCAATGCCCGAATAGTCCTCGCCGTCTACTAGGCCTTCGTCCCACCATTCAATTGCGGGAGGGGCCGGCACGAGGAAGGCCTTTTCAACATCCAAGTCTTCATCAATACCCGCTTGCCGCGCTCTTTCCGCAATCCGCTTCTTCATAGCTTCCAACTGAGCCTGCCGACGGAGAGCGGCGGCCTGCTGTATATATTTGCCCTTCTGGTTGAAGATGAGCTGTCGTGTTTGTCGGGGCTTTGCAACTGTTGCCTTCGGACCAAGGTTCGGATCAAAGTATGGATTGTTCTTAATTTCCTCTATAGACGGCCCCGATAGATCAAGTCCAGCTCGATCTGGCCTCCCCGCGGTAGCTGGTGATTCTGTACGTCGGTTTTTATTTTGGGAAGCTGGCCGTCCTTTCGCACCCCGAAAGTCGAGTGTATCGGAGAGCAAAGCAGGGTGAAGACCGACATCCAGACCACCTCGAGCTCGCGACGAGCCATCATCTTCATCTTCGAATGGGGGAGGTTGAGGAGTCGGCGTGGGGACGGGTCGTTGCGGAGGAGCAGCGTTGGCGCGACTGGTCGCTGCTGCCACTCTAGCTTTCATTTGTTCCAATCTCGACATGGCTGGACTGGCGGCAGGTGGTGTAGGGCTGGCACTTGATGCAGCCGGTGTAGGTGATGGCGATATACCCTTTGCCGCTTGAAGTCTGGCACGCACAGCTTCTGCTTTTGCCCTTGCTTCGGCCACCATCTTCTCAATATCAACCTTGCCCGCGGCAGGTGCGCCCTGAGCTGGCACTGGAGATCCATGATTGGAACGAGGTCTTTTCTGAGTATTGTTGTCTTGGTCCTCGGGGTGAGGCCGCTTCAGCATGTTGCCTGATATGTCCGCCATGATCGGAGAGACAAATGAATGCTCCACTCACCCACGGATATCAGCAGAGCGACCAACAGACTAGTGATGGGATCGAAGAGAGGGGCGAAGAAAGACAGCTCAATAAGTAAGATCTGGAGCCGGTCGCGAAAAGACGTCAACAATCGAGACAAGGAAAGGATCTCAAATCACGGGGCGCTGCAAGTGCCAACGTGGGTCCGCCGGCGGTGTCGCACGGCAGAAAAAAAGTTGGGTGAAACTTTTCGCATCGTCGAGACCGACGAACCCGCCTTTTCTGCTTCCCAGGCCTTTAACCCCCCACGAGTCCCAGAATTTGCACCGCCAGCGTCATTTGTCGCTCAAGCGGCTGCCAGGGGAATCATGACTACTTTCGCTCGGCCCGTGGCCTCCTCCATTGCGGGGATTGAATTTGGTGTCTACAATGATGAAGACATCAAGGCCATCTCGGTAAAGCGAATTCATAATACTCCGACGTTGGATTCTTTCAACAACCCCGTTCCCGGTGGTCTCTATGACCCGGCTATGGGTGCTTGGGGTGACCATGTGTAAGAATTCCTCTTCCTTGCTCTCGCATTGCTTGTCATCGCGTACCATGCGTATGCGAATCGTAGCTGACAGTCTCCAGTTGCACGACATGCCGCCAAACCTCATGGTCTTGTACTGGCCATCCCGGACACATCGAACTCCCAGTCCATGTGTACAATGTTACGCATTTCGACCAGCTGTACCGTTTGCTCAAGGGCCAGTGTGTCTACTGCCACCGTTTCCAGATGAGCCGAACCAACATCAACTCCTACAGCTGCAAATTGCGCCTGCTGCACTATGGCTTGGTCGATGAGCTAGCTGTTATCGATACGATTGGCGGCAAGGGATCCGACAAGAAGAAGACGAACAAGGATGGTGAAGGGTCTAGCAGCGAGGAAGAGGACGACGATGACATTATCGCCCGCAGAAATTCATATGTCAAGAAATGTATCCGCCAAGCGCAGGCAGATGGAAGGCTACGGGGTCTCATGTCTGGCTCGAAGAACCCGCTCGCTGCGGAGCAGAGACGAGCACTTGTTAGAGAATTCTTCAAAGACATTGGTGCTGTGAAAAAGTGCGCCAGCTGCAGCGGGTACGTTCCTGAATTCTCTACGCGCAAACTTTTGCAAGGCCTCGTCACTGATCCAGGCGCATAGACTCTCCCCATCGTACCGGAAAGATCGGTCCTCGAAGATTTTCCGAAAGGCTTTGCCCGAGAAGTCTAGACTTACCATGACGCAAGCTGGATTTCAAATACCGAATTCACTGGTCCTTCTTCAGCAAGCCAAGAAGCTTACCTCCAAGGAGAAGGCGGCGCTTGCTAACGGAGTGTCTGACAATGTCAGCACCACTTCCGAAACACATGGTGCAGAGGAAGAGGTTGCGCGTGGAAATGCAATTGTGGCTCAAGCTGAGAGCAGAAAGCAGACCGTTGGCGAGACCCAGCAGTTCATGCCCTCTCCCGAAGTCCACGCCGCGATGACGCTGCTTTTTGAGAAAGAGCAGGAAATCTTGAGCCTGGTTTATAACTCCCGACCCTTGCCGAAGAAGGAGTCTCAGGTTAGCGCGGATATGTTCTTCATCAAGAACATCCTGGTGCCACCGAACAAGTTCCGTCCCGCGGCACCGCAAGGACCCGGTGAGATCATGGAGGCTCAGCAGAACCAATCCTTCACAGCGATCTTGAAGAATTGCGACATCATTAACCAGATCAGCAAGGAGAGGCAGAGCGCGGGCGCCGACTCTACTACGCGCGTGCGGGACTACCGCGATCTCCTTCACTCGATCGTCACTCTCCAGGATACCGTCAACATGCTAATCGACCGTGACCGTGGTAACCTCAGCGGACCCGCCGCCGCCGCCGCTCCGATGGGTATCAAGCAATACCTCGAAAAGAAGGAGGGTCTATTCCGGAAAAACATGATGGGAAAGCGTGTCAACTTTGCGGCTCGAAGTGTTATTTCTCCCGACCCCAATATTGAAACCAACGAAATCGGTGTCCCTATGGTGTTCGCGAAGAAGTTGACCTATCCCGAGCCGGTGACGAACCATAACTTTTGGGAGATGAAGCAGGCTGTCATCAATGGTCCTGACAAATACCCTGGTGCTTCTGCTATTGAGAACGAATTTGGCCAAGTTACCAACCTTAGATTTAAGAGTCTGGATGAGCGGACGGCTTTGGCAAACCAGCTGCTCGCCCCGTCAAATTGGCGCATGAAAGGATCACGCAACAAGAAGGTCTACCGCCATCTCACTACTGGTGATATCGTTTTGATGAACCGTCAGCCTACCCTCCACAAGCCTTCTATCATGGGTCACAAAGCTCGCGTTCTTCCTAACGAAAGAACTATTCGCATGCACTACGCTAACTGTAATACCTACAACGCGGATTTCGATGGAGATGAGATGAACATGCACTTCCCTCAGAACGAGCTCGCTCGTTCGGAGGCTATGATGCTTGCGGATGCAGACCACCAGTACCTTGTCGCAACATCCGGCAAACCCCTGAGAGGTCTGATTCAGGATCACATCTCCATGGGAACATGGTTCACTTGCCGTGACAGTTTCTTCGACGAGGAAGAGTACTACCAGCTGCTATACAGCTGCTTGAGGCCTGAGAACTCCCACACGATCACTGATCGGATTCAGACTGTGGGCCCGACGGTAATTCGGCCCAAGCGTCTCTGGACCGGTAAACAGATTATCTCGACCATTCTCAAGAATATCATGCCTTCCGACAGGGCTGGTCTCAACCTGAAGAGCAAGTCTTCAACCCCTGGAGACCGTTGGGGCGAGGGTAACGAAGAAGGAGAAGTTATTTTCAAGGATGGAGAGATGCTTTGTGGTATTCTAGACAAGAAGCAGATTGGTCCCACAGCTGGTGGTTTGATCGATGCCATCCACGAAATCTATGGACACACCATCGCTGGTCGGCTGATCAGTATTCTCGGTCGTCTTTTGACGAGATACCTGAACATGCGTGCCTTTACTTGCGGTATTGACGATCTTCGACTGACCCCGGAGGGCGACCGCGTTCGTAAAGAGAAGATTAGCGAAGCTGCTGCCATTGGTCGGGAAGTAGCATTGAAGTATGTCACCCTCGACCAGACTACTGTGCCCGATCAGGATGCCGAGCTGCGGCGGCGTATGGAGGAGGTTCTCCGAGACGACGAGAAGCAGGGCGGCCTTGATAGTGTTTCGAACGCTCGCACTGCGAAGCTCTCGACCGAGATCACCAAGGCCTGTCTTCCGAAGGGTCTGGTTAAGCCCTTCCCGTGGAACCAGATGCAGTCTATGACAATTTCCGGAGCTAAGGGTTCGAGCGTCAATGCCAACCTGATTTCCTGCAACCTGGGTCAACAGGTTCTGGAAGGTCGCCGTGTACCCGTCATGGTTAGCGGTAAGACTCTGCCATCTTTCAGAGCATTTGACACGAATCCTATGGCTGGTGGTTATGTCTGTGGTCGTTTCTTGACTGGTATCAAGCCCCAGGAATACTACTTCCACGCCATGGCTGGTCGTGAAGGTTTGATTGATACTGCCGTCAAAACCTCTAGATCCGGATATCTGCAGCGTTGTCTGATCAAGGGTATGGAAGGTTTGAAGGCGGAATACGACAGCTCCGTCCGTGAAGCCACTGATGGCTCGATTGTGCAGTTCTTGTATGGAGAGGATGGTCTGGATATCACGAAACAGGTGCACCTGAAGGACTTCGATTTCCTGGCATCGAACTACGTGTCTATCATGTCTCAGGTTAACCTGACCAGCGACTTCCACAACTTGGAGAAGGAGGAGGTCGCGAACTGGCATAAGGATGCCATGAAGAAGGTGCGCAAGACAGGAAAGGTCGATGCCATGGACCCGGTTCTTTCTCTCTACCACCCCGGAGGTAACTTGGGCAGTATCTCGGAGAGTTTCTCGCAAGCTCTTAAGAAGGTAAGACTATTCAGGACCCAAACGAGACGAACTACTGTGACTGACAATTCCGCTTCCAGTACGAGGATGCCAATCCGGACAAGCTTCTCAAGGACAAGAAGAAGGATGTGAACGGTATCATCAGCAAGAAGGCATTCAACACTCTCATGAATATGAAGTACATGAAGTCTGTCGTCGAGCCTGGTGAGGCTATCGGTATCGTTGCCGGTCAGTCTATCGGTGAACCGTCTACTCAGATGACCTTGAACACCTTCCACTTGGCTGGTCACTCGGCCAAGAACGTGACGCTGGGTATTCCCCGTCTGCGTGAAATTGTTATGACCGCCAGTGCCCATATCATGACCCCTACGATGACTTTGATCCTGAACGACGAGCTGTCCAAGGAGCACTCCGAAAGATTCGCCAAGGCTATTAGTAAGCTCAGCATCGCAGAGGTTGTCGACAAGGTTCAAGTCAGAGAGCGAGTCTCCTCGGGCAGCGTCAAGGCTAAGGTTTATGACATCGATATCACATTCTTCCCTGCTGACGAGTACACTGCCGAATACGCCATCACAACGAAGGATGTGCAGAACACGCTGCAGAAGAAGCTCATTCCTAAGCTTGTTCGATCCACCAAGGCTGAACTCAAGAAGCGTGTCGATGAGAAGACTCTGAAGAAGTACTCCACTGCTCAGCCTGAGATTGGTGCCTCCGTTGGCACCGTACAGGACGGACCCCGCGGCGCCGATGCCGACGCAGAGCCCGCTGACGATGACGTTGAAGACGACGAGGACGACGCCAAGCGTGCTCGGGGCACTCAGAACCGGTCCAACCAGGTCTCTTATGAAGGTCCCGAGGACGAGGAGGTGGATATGGTCCGGCAACAGGATGCTGAAGAAGACGATGACGAGGACGAAGAGGATAACGCCGGCGAGAAACGTGATGTCGAGATGGACGATGCTTCCGATGAAGAGTCAGAGGGCGAGGCCAAGGACTCGAAGTTGCGTGAAGAAGATATCAAGAACCAGTACCAGGAGGTCACGCAGTTCAAGTTCAACCCCCGCGACGGAGGATCCTGCACTATTCAGCTGCAGTACGACATCGACACTCCCAAGCTCCTGCTCCTGCCTCTGGTGGAGGATGCCTGCCGCAGCGCAGTCATCCAGTCCATCCCTGGCCTTGGAAACTGCACGTTCGTCGAAGCCGACCCGATCAAGGGTGAACCTGCCCACGTCATCACCGATGGTGTTAACCTGCTTGCCATGCGCGATTACCAAGACATCATCAAGCCTCACTCCCTCTACACCAACTCCATCCACGACATGCTCAACCTCTACGGTGTCGAAGCCGCGCGTGCCTCGATCGTTAAGGAAATGTCCGACGTTTTCCAGGGTCACAGTATCTCCGTCGATAACCGTCATCTGAACCTGATTGGTGACGTGATGACCCAGTCTGGTGGCTTCCGCCCCTTCAACCGTAATGGACTTGTCAAGGACGGCTCATCACCGCTGGCCAAGATGAGTTTCGAAACCACCGTCGGATACCTCAAGGAGGCCGTCGTTGAGAGAGACTTTGATAACCTCAAGAGTCCCAGTGCCAGAATCGTCGTTGGTCGCACCGGAACCGTCGGTACTGGCGCCTTCGATGTCCTTGCTCCCGTGGCGTAAATATAATGGGCGTGTTGCATTTCATCAGCTTTTTCATATCTTTTTGTATATGTGCAAAATCATTAGTTTCTGTATTTCTATGTCTATTCTTCCTTTCCTTTCCTATTGTTCTTGTCTGACGTGTCCAACGATCTCTGCAGTTGTCTTTCAGCGGGAATAAGAAAAAAGTTGAAGTTTTCTTACGCAGATCGCATCCTCTATCTACTTTTATTAAAATAGTACAAGCAATCAATAGAAGAAATTCCGATTACTACTGAAGTAGAATTATTATATCAATTTTTATTGATCAAAGCACGCCTTGTATATTGTACACTGTGATGACCCAATTGAACACCAGACTTGAAACCGTGGTATCATGCATGCATTTTTATGCAAGGACTGCTGAGGGGATGAAAGACAAAAACAAACAGAAATGACTGCAACCGGACGAGTGAATATATTGACAATAAGCCAATAAGAAATTCAGCTCTACTGCGCATCCAACATCATCAAATCTTCATTATCAATTTCATCTTCGAACTCATCCGCACCACCAGCACCATTACGCACTCCATTGTGGGGAGCAGCCGCAGCAGCGCCATAAGCAAGATTTGGAGGTACTTCTCGCAGAGCCCGTTCCTCTTCCAACTTCTGTTTCTCTCGATGTCTTTCAATATCAGCCAAACTCCATGTCGAGATTCCTTCTTGATCCCTAGCCTTGAACGGCTGGGCCATCGTCCGCAAGAAGTTCTTGGCGGTAGCCGCCGCCATATCGGTACTGAGGTTGGTTTCGCTTTCCAGCATGGCCTGATTGATCCATTTGGGGAGCTGGTTGCGCTTTTTCTGGAATCGACGATCGGCGAGCACCATGACTCCGTAGTCGTCCTTTCCGCGGAGGACGCGGCCCAAGCATTGAGCGGCATGACGCATGGCATCGAAAGAGAGGAAGTCATTTTCGCGGATGCGATAATTTTCGCGGAGGAATTCGAGGCGCGCTTTCAGGATGCGGGACTCGGTGTATTGGAAGGGAACGCCGATGTTGATCACGGCACGGCCGTAGTGATGGTCGAAATCGATTCCTTCGGAGACTTTCCCTCGTGCGACACAGAGGAGGAGGGCGCCTCGACCGTTGCAGCAGGCTGTTCGGTAGGTTTCTAGGGCGAGGGAGGATTCTTGCGCGTCGGGGGTTTCAACGAGGATCAGTTTGTAGTTCCAGATTGAGTCGAGAATGCCCATGCCTTGCCACATGCTGATGATGGATTCCATGTACAGGTAGGAGGGGAAGAAGACAACGACACCGTCGGGGGTGATTCGGGAGAATTCCAAGACGAGGTTGCCATAGTTTCTGACAACTCCGGGATCGTTGCGAATTTGGAAGGATGAGGATATCTGCGCCTGATCGGATCCGCGGGTTACGATCATGGGTAAGAAGGATCGACGCGCAAGTGTCATGCTGTAAGACTCCTGCATTACAGCGTTGAATCCAAGCATCTTGGGGTACATCTCAAGAGGGGATAGCGTTCCTGAAGTAATAATGACGGAGCTAAATCGTTCGAACACTGGTTTGATGGCAATAGCGGCATCTAAGCAGGTGAAATGCAATACCGGGTTGGGAACAGTTGCTGCTTCCGATTCGAAAGGCTCCAAGATCAGGAGGAATCCTTTTTCGTATGTGGCGACTAGGGTCGCGAAAGTTGCTACCTCCTGGAGCGGTTGGTAGTCTTCTATGTTGATAAGCTCTAGGGTTCGCACGAGCGAGGTAAGTCGTTCAGCGCAGAAGCGAAGGGGCTTCCGCTCGATATAGGTCAGATCCTTCACGTGCGTTAAGAAGGAAGGAGGCGTTTCGGATATGGTATGCATGACTTTCATTCGAGTTTTGAGGTATTCGATAAATCTTTTAAGGAAGGATACGAAGTGCTCCGCTCGTCGAATATTTCCCGGCACAGCTTCCTTGAGCAGATCATCCGGAAGGACAGGGTTTGAGATGAATTGATCCTCCTCCCTAGCTTGTTCGGCTGCCTGTAGGCCTTCAACGAGTTTTGAGTACTCATTCTGCAGCTTTTCCGCATCCGAAGTTTTCATCTCGTTGATCTTGCGTTCCAGGTTGTTCGCCCCCCTTGTCGCTTTCCGTAACGAGTCCTCCGTTAGGTCGATACTTAGCGATTCAATACAGACGTTGTCAATATTGTGAGCCTCGTCGAAAACCACGATACAATCCTTAGAAAGCTCTCGCGATACCCTCTCGGCGATCTTGGGGTCCAGCAGGTAGTGGTAAGAGTAGATAATGACGTTGCAAAAAGGCATCTGGACAATCTGTGAGTATGCTTGCAGCAACTACATTTATATTCGAGAGAGCCATACCATGCGCCGTGCTGAGAAGTAAGGACATTGTTTATGCTCTTCTCCGTATTTGAGTAGACCATCGAGGGTGAAGACACCGGGAGGAACGAGGTTGTGCGGCTCAAGCAGATCGAGGTTCTGTGAAAACGTTATGAGACGGCCCAGGTTCAAATCGCAAGCTCCATACCTCATGATACACACAAAGTTCAACGTCCTCACCCCGCTCTTTCTTCTCCTTGACGAAGCCTGCAGTTAAGCTCCGGCACCTTGCATCGACGACAGCGCCACTCTTTTCCCGCTTGACAGACGGATGCAGACACAAATTCTTTCGACTTGTCAGACCGAGTGCGCGAAAATCTTCGGTATACCCAAGTTCCTTAGCCCGGAACTTCATCAGCGCCTTCAGCTCGGCCAAGGCCTTCTCGATCTCGGACATGGTTCGAGAACAGTAGATGAGCTTTCGGTGCTCCGGATAATGTTGTTGGTAGGCGACAATCAACGAGAGGAGGGATACTGTCTTTCCGGTCCCGGAGGGCATCTCCAGGACACAGTGACCCCCGGCATCGAGGGTCTTTTTAAGATCGCACATGTAGGCATATTGTTCGGGATAGATACGAGGATACGGGAAAAGGACGGGGAGATCACTAGAAGATGAGGAGAGTCAGTTGAATAGCTCTCGGGTTAAGCCTAGAGCTACCTCAAGGGTAGTACATACTCGATAAAGAATTTCATGGTGAGAGAGGAGCGTGATGCTCAAGAGAAGATGAGGATCGCCTTTTGGGCGCCTTCGGACGATCTTCTAGACCGCGTCGACTTTTGCCCAATCGGGAATCGATGACACCAGATCACGTGCAATTGCCCGATAGAGACGCCGATAATGTAATCACGCCGCTTTTAACGGCGGGGAGCCTCGATTATCGATTATCAATATCAAAGCAAGAATCTGCAGGATCCCAGGGGAATTGTGGGATGAATGACCCTTGAACAGGTAGCTTGGGTCAGCTAGCTAGGAGCTCAAATACGACCAGGTTCACTTAAGCCTCTCTTCTATGGTTGTGACCTGCTCTACTTCCATGCTATACACGCGCATTCCGTCATTTTCTTTACATCCCGCTTCCCCCACTCTACTATGAGCAAGAAGTTCAAATCTCAGGCCTCGAGCAGCCGAGCTGCTGCCGGCACGTTCGGCGGTTTTGGTGGATTCTCGGGCGCATTTTCTAGCCAAGGAAAGGAACCATCTTCTCTTACATATGTGGCCGAACCGCCGGATCTTTCCCGCATATCGGAAGCACAATTGGCGATTGCGTTCAAGAACTTCCTAAAAAAGGATGAAGTTACCAGAACGAGAGCACTGGATGATCTGCGAGATCATGTTTTAAGTGTTGAGAGTCGCAGCGGAACGCTTGATGACGGGTTCCTGGAAGCCTGGGTAGGTCAATCTTCGCCTTATACACACCGGAACAGCAAGTTGATCGTGGTTCGGAATGTCGGCAGATCAAAATTTATCCCCGCGCTTCCATAGATCTGTCCCGCAGGGTGAGACAGACTGCTCATTCCACTCAAGGGTCAATCGCCAGTCTGGTGGGAAAGCGAATTGCTCGCTTCCTACCCAAGGTGATTGGCGCGTGGCTGGCGGGGATCTACGATAATGATAGACCTGTCCACCAGTCTGCTCTGGAATCTTTCACCCGCGTCTTCTCGACTGACGAGAAGAGAAGCGGCGTGTGGAAGGTCTACCAGAGCGCTATCCTAGAATTTGTGGATGATGTCATCCTGCAGCAGACTGCTCTGACATTGAGCGATGAGCGAACGGTCAAGCCTGACGATGCAGAAGCAAAGTATGCGCGTGTAGCTGGTACTGCGCTCTTGTTATTCAACCGGGTTCTAGGTAAGCGTACATGCCATATTGTTCGAAATGGCTACTAATATGGGCATATGCAGGACACTCAACCCATGAAGATCTGCAGAAGGATCTGCCAACCATCGAGAATCTCCTATGCAGCAAATCTCTATGGGCACTTTCTTATCACGATGACCCTTTTGTGCGCAAATCGCTCTACATCCTCACTCGATCAGCTGTGTCAAAAGAGCCTGAGGAGCTTGATTGGAAGCTCATCAGTGCCGCCTTGATTGGCAAGGCTCTGCACAGTACCCAACTTGGCTCCGCATCGGAGCTTTCAGAAACTATTTTGCAGGTAACATCTGCAAGACCGCAATTATGGACAGAGGACTATTCTGGGAAATCATCTCCTTCAAAGAGACTTCTTCAATACATACAGAAAGGCTCACAAAGCGGTCTAAGCTCCTTCTGGCCGAATCTTTGCCAACTACTTCAGACGATCCCTTTCGAAACACTGGCCAAGATTGACCCGCAATCTACACCCGATACTACTCTTGGACTGTCTAGTGCGATTGCATTAACAGAGTCGTTCCAGGAAGGACTCACTTCTAGGGACGAACCTCGGCAAAATCGTGCGATTGGATGGAAGGCTTACATTGATACCTCGATGTGGCTTGCTCATCGACTTGCTGAGGATGACAGAGTGAAATTTTTGCAGGACAGGCTTGCCCCATTGGTTATGCAATATGTCAAGCCTGAACAAGATCATCTCCAATGGACACTTCCCCCTTCGTCGGCGGAATCTATCTGCACGGATTGTCTCGTCGCAGTGACCGCGAAAGGCTACAAAGCGGTGGTCGAGCAGCTGTGGATGAAGTTGGCTGATGACCTACTGGAAGCGGTAAAGCTGTCATCACCAGAGCAGTCCAAGGATTTTAAGTCCTCACAGAACGCAGTATGTGTGCAGGCCGAGCGTTTGTTGGCCTTGGAAGCCTTGTTGCTTTCACGTCTGCATGGTACTGCCCATGAGACAAGCATTTTGGAAGTATTCAAGAATACAGGCCTCACATTGCTCGATAACTGCTTGGAGGTTTTGCGGTCTAGAAACGGTAAGCCTTACGGAGCGGCTGCGGTTGTGGAAGAAATAGTACGCAAAGTCCCTCAAATCGCCCAAGGCTCGCAGTCGCTGTTGAACTTTGTTCAAGAAGATGCTCCTGAGCTCCTGGCATCGCCATCCGCTGATAGATTGGTATCCATTATCATGTCTTGCCGATCATGGGAAGGATTTGGACCTAGCTTCGAGAAGGTAGTCGAGCGTGTGGCACAATCGGATCCAGAGTCCTCAAATGTACATGCTGTTCAGAAGCTTCTTTCAACTCTTGATTTCCAGGAGCTAGGCGACAAGAGTGGACTGGTTTCTCTGGTTATGCGAGCCCTAGATCAAGCCTGTAAGGGCAGCGACCTTCACTGGTCTATTGTTATTGCAGTGCTACAGAACCATACCTCTCACGGGCAATTGACGGACTCAATTTTCCTGTCTATTGTTGATGCCCTCTCTGAAGAGAGCAAGATATTCGACACGCTGCATGGGCTTTCTCGCATCTCCAGTTCGGTCCCAAGTGCTGTCCGAAACTTCCAGAGCGGAGCCCACGGCTCAAAGCTCTCTGGTAAGCTGCTGTTCCTCGCTGAGTCGTCGGACGAAGAAGTAGCCAGTCTCGCGGAGTCGCTATCCAAGACCGTGAAAGAGTCCGTCGTCAGTGAGACAAGCGCCAAATCGAGTTTTGAGATTCTGCAGCACCAGTTCGACAATGTCAATGAACTGTCACTTTCGTAAGTTGTAACTAACGGGAGGAGAGAAAGGAGCTAACGGAAACAGCATCGAGTCCATGTTGGGCATCGCGGAAGAGTTGCTACAGAATGTCGATTCTGCGGACATTGGAAGAGTAGCTAAGGACATTCTGCCGTCTCGTCAATCCTGGGAGAATTCTCTTGGACCCTTCCTCGAGCTGCCTCCACGGCTATCGGCTGCCGTTACCAGTCCGCTCGGTGGTACTGTGCATCTCGTTGATCGCAGTGTGTCAGACGCATTCCGGGAACGCTACGCACGTATTCCGCGCGATTCCAATAATTGCTCGTCGGCGTTTCGGCTGGCATTTTACACCATCAAGATTCTGTCTTCATTTGATATCATCGAACATCTGGACACTGAGGAGCTTGAGACACTGTTCTACCATGTTCCCCTAACGGTGCAGCTTATTGACGACGATCTGAGCGTTCAAAATTGCAATGGAATAACCGGCATCACACACCCCGAGCAACGCGAGGAGTACATGGAAGTAGTCAGCGATGGCCGAAAAGCCGTGAATAGCTGGGCCCAGTCGCAGAAACAGAACGCCGGAAAAGGACAGTCAGTCGGTTCCTTGCTTTCCACTTTCTGGGCAAGCCAGATCGAGAAGCTGGACTCCCTTTCTCCGTTAAACTACCAAATTGGGCTGGCGTTCGTAAAGATCATGGATGCCGTGGATTCGTCAAACAAGAGTCGGTCATCAGAAGAGATCACACAACTTTGCAGGGAGATGCGAAAGGCGAACGCCATTCGGTCGGCCTCCTGGGTGGGCGTGCTGCGAAATGCCATACTCTCCAACCCTGCCGGCACACGACTGTGTAACGAGTTTGTGGCGGACTCTACGGGGCTGAAGCCCAATGAGGAGAGCAGAGATGGTTTGTCAAGGCCTGGTTTACCTGTCATGTCAATCCGCTAATAGAGACTAGGTCTTCGCAAGCTTGTTCTTTTGAACCTACTGTTATCTGGAGAGGAAGAGGTAGCGGCTTCCATTCCCACACAGCGTTTGGTGTTCTTGATCAAACACCTCATACAATGTCTTCAGTCCGAAGGCGCTTCTTTGAGCATCAAGGCTGAGATATTCCAAGTCCTGGCAGTGATGCTTCCTAACCTACAGGAGATCTACGGCTCTCACTGGGAAGATTGTATGGATATTCTTAGCACCACGTGGCAAGAGACCGGTGGTAGCGATGAAGCCATTCCTGCCCTGTTGTCTTCATTCAGACTCTTCTCTCGTCTTCGGTCAATCGCAGGCGACGAGGAGAGCAACGATGATGTGAAGGATGCGTGGTCTGATCGGAAAAACACGCTCTTTAACAGCTTGATATCGACGCTCCAGAAATTCGGTGAGTGCGGTGGATATATGTTATCAAGTTGTATGCTGACAGGGCAGATTCTTCCACCACCTTCCACCAACCCCGAGATGTAGCTGTTGATCTGTTGTGTCGCTTCCTCAATGTCATCCCGGTTGATCACCTGGAAGACGCGAGCAAGTTCTTCCCGCTTATCACAGCGCAGAGCCCTGCGGTGCAACGCGCCGCCTACACCGTCCTCCATCGGTACATTCCTAGTGTACAAGAGCAAGTGTCATTTGATGTGGCACTGTCGAAGACGACTGTCGGTCTGCCCGATGAGCTGATGTCTCTGCTGCTCGAAGCGCCAACTATGGAAGGGGTCAATGCCGCATATGGCGACGACAGGATGTGGGCCGAACTACGGTCGTACTTGCTAAGCTGGAAGGTGGTTTTCGACCACTTTGTTAATGCGGTATGTATTGATGCCTTGCTGTAGGGACCGATTCGCTGACCATTACAGTCTCTTACTGTCCAAGAAAACTACGTGACTAGTATTAAGGACAACGAAAGTCTCAGCCCACTCTTGGAGTTCATGTTCGACTTCCTCCAGCGATCAGGCGGGAAGATGGTGGATGCATCTAAATTTGACATCCGCTCCTTTGAACTCGATCAATCTGAGAGCGCCGAGAAGGAGATCCAATGGCTTCTCGTGCACTTGTATTTCTTGTGCTTGAGGCACCTGGCCAACATGACCAAGAGCTGGTGGCTCGATACGAAGAAGCGCATCAAGGGACCAGTGGAATCCTGGACCGAGAAATTCGTAAGCTGTCCTGATAGCGGGCTTGTCGCACAGTACACTAACATTGTCCAGATCTCACCTTTGGTTATTGAGGACTCGCTTCGGGGAGTCGCTGAATGGACATCCACCCAGGATCCGAATGAAGAGCGGGCGCTGAACGTGAAGATTTCGCCCAAGACAGCGGAAATCATTGCCAGCATCCCGGTGGATGAAGAGTCGCCACCAGTGGCATTGTCTCTTTCACTCCCTCCGGCTTATCCACTGCAGCCAGCGTTGGTTGTGAGTCGAAGTCGTGTGCTTGTGGACGAGAAGAAGTGGCGCAGCTGGTTGCTGACCATCCAAGGCGTGATTATGTTTGCCAACGGCAACCTGGTGGACGGACTGCTGGCGTTCCGGAAGAACGTGCAGGGAGCGCTCAAGGGACAGAGCGAGTGCGCGATTTGCTACTCGGTTATCTCGACGGACATGCAGACACCGAACAAGCGGTGCGCGACATGCAAGAACACCTTCCACTCGGTGTGTCTGTTCCGGTGGTTCAAGAGCAGTAACCAGAGCACGTGCCCGCTGTGCCGGAACAATTTTGTTTATGTATAGGGAGTGGAAGTAGTAGAATAGGTGTACATAGAGAGTATATTGAGAGTATCACTACGATGCTGCATTTTTTGATGGTTCTCAGTATCTGTCACATTCCGTTTTCGGAAGCCAGAGGGGAACCTTCTCCTTCTATGAAGACAAAGATAGATATGATAGTATGGAAAAATTTATCCTTGATCAGAGCCTCCTGATGCTACTATAAAGTTAGACAGTTTATTCAAAAAACATTATCTGTAAGATAGCTGATTCATGGTGGAAATAGCAGCTTCAGGGTAAGCTCAGGACTACTTTGTATAGTATTAGAAGTAGAAGCCCGTGGGGGCCGGAGAGGCGGGGCACAACCAACTTTCCGCCGCGGAGCTCCAACTTGAGCTTCTCCATCTCCTCCTCGCCAATGTCCGCCTCGCACATCCCCAACCTGAACACCCTGCGTCGCGGCGGTGGTCGCGGCCGATTTCGAAGTCGCGGAGGTGGCCAGACTGGTGATGCAGGCCACGGGTCTCATGGCGCCAAAGACCGCGTGGTGCAGGGCACCGACAATGACGCCAGCGTCTCCCGCCTCAGCGCCGTGAATCTGGGATATCTCGATGATGTCTACGCTCCTGCATTGACGCCTCCGGGCATGGAAACCCGACGACTTCCCATCATCAACAGAGGTACTTTACCTTTAAACAGATACCATTATTTTGTTTTCCCAACAGTACTTATCGTTTAACCATCATAGGTACCTACGTCCGCACCACTGCCATCGACCGCCTCGTCACCCGCTTTCTGAACGCCCATCCTTCTCACCCCAAGAAACAAATCATCTCCCTGGGCGCCGGCACCGACACGCGCATCTTCCGTCTTCTTTCCTCCCCTACCTACGATGCATCGGATCTCGTTTACCACGAGATCGACTTCCCCGTCAACACTTCCGCTAAGATCAAACTCATCCGCGCCGCCCCTCTCCTCCAACGCGTCCTCAGCAGCAGCAGCAGTGACACGGTTGAAATCTCTCCAACCAACGACGCACTCCACTCGCCCTCCTACCACCTCCACCCCCTCGATCTCCGCAATCTACCCACCTCCCCTGCCCTCCCAGGCCTCGATCCCACTCTCCCCACCCTCCTCCTGTCTGAGTGTTGTCTCATATACCTCACCCCCAGCGAAGCCAGCTTGGTAGTCCGCCACTTCACAGAAACCATCTTTCCGGCGACCACGCCGGTAGGGTTGGTTCTGTATGAGCCCATCCGGCCAGACGATGCGTTCGGGCGCACGATGGTGGCGAATCTAGCCACGAGGGGGATTCAGTTGCAGACATTGCAGGAGTATGCGTCGCTGGGGGCGCAGCGACGGAGGTTACGGGAGATGGGATTGGACGGGGGGCAGGCGGCAGCAGATGTAGATTTCATCTGGGAAAGGTGGGTGAGTGAGCGGGAGAAGGAACGGGTGGCAGGGTTGGAGATGTTGGATGAGATGGAGGAGTGGCAGTTATTGGCAAGACATTATTGTGTTGCATGGGGGTGGAGGGATGTTCCTGGTGGAGTGTTTGAGGGATGGAGGGAGATGGAAGGGCAGGAGGAGTAAGAGTATAGTAAGTATAGTAGTAGTGTGCGTCATACGTGATGGCTAGCTAGCTAGTTAGTTTGTTGTACCTAAGTAGTTCCCTAGACTATCATATAATTATTATATATGAATGAAAATCCACGTTGAACGCTTCGGAGCGCACAGGCCAAGGGGCGAGAAAGAGGAGAAGAAGTGGAATCCTGATGGAAAAAATGGCAGTCCAAGCAACGTGCATGCAACCACCTCAGGACCCCTGTCTATTGAATTATTATTATTGACAATTATTGCCTGATTTCATGGTACTCGACAGGGTATAATGGCAGTTTGCCTAGCAATCATTTCATTCGTGCAATCAAACCTGACGGTAGATACGAGCGAACGAGCAAGCGAGAGACAGACTAAACATAGACTATTGCCTAAGCTAGCACTGTAGCTCCCCGCCTCTGTGTACAATTGGCTTGCGTCTCCCCCTTTTTCAAACTGCCAAAGTCCGTGCCGGTCAGTGACTGAGACTAGCTCAGAGGCAGAGGCACTGACTCGATTGGACTCGAGCACTACTTTCTGGCTTATACTGGAATAGGATGCTGATCCGGTCTGGACGTGTGCTGATCGTGATGTCTTGACTGGGAGAGGAAGGGAGTGGTTGAGAGTTTGTCCCGTGTCATATTTCGTAGAGTTGAGTTGACTTGACAGCAGGCAATAATTATAGATTTGAGCTGGATAAGATTTAACAGAAATTTCTGTATACTCTCTATCCCCCCTCTCTGTGTCTATACTGTATCCTTTGCGTGAGTGATCCCACCAAGTATGGAAGAGTGTCTCAAAGGGTCCACGGACCCCTTATCCATCCATCAGGAACAGTACGGTAACCTACACTATTCCACTATCCCCAAAGAAGTAATCTACGGGGGGTATTCCATGAACTGCCGCAGTGCAAAGGCCGCTGATTGGCGTGACCCCCTGAGCGGGTCATGCCTGATTGGGATCGAAGCTTTAAGGCTATCCACATTGGGTAACCCGGGGAGAGCATCACTTTCAGGCTACTAGCAGTAGACTAGTAGTCTTCTCTAGTCCTGCTGGCTGGTGGTTGTGGGTTTCTCTTTTCTCTTGTCTTTTCCCTCGTTCTTCTCTCTTTCTTCTCTTCTTTCTTTCTCTGCTTCGGTCCAGTCTCTCGTTCTTGTCTTTACTGACCCTAGTCTTTCGTTTCGCGTGGTCTGTCGTGGTGTCGTATCAAATGATTATTATTATCTTCTAACCTATCCCTCTGCCTATTTGCTATATATCCCCAAAACTGACCCATACATATCACATCTCTCCACCTTTGGTTACATATACATACATTCATACATACATATACACCTCTCATACAACAATGAAGGCCACTAGCGCAACGGTGGCTTTCCTAGCCATTGCTGCTGTCCAAGCAGCCAAGCACGCCCATGACCATGGCCACCACCGTAGCCATCGCTCGGTGGATAGCCCCGTGGTCAAGAAGAGTTCCTCGTGTCAGTTCCCCTCCGGGGCTGGCTTGATCCCCATCACTCCCCACGAGACCAATGGTGGTTGGGCGATGAGCCCTGATCAGGAGTGCAAGCCTGGCGGATATTGTCCGTATGCTTGTCCAGCCGGCCAGGTCTCCATGCAGTGGGACCCGGAGGCTACTTCGTACACCTACCCCATGTCCATGGTAAGTGCTTCTCCTGGGAGAAATCTGTGACTCGCGACTGATGAGATAGAATGGTGGACTGTACTGCGACGAGAATGGCGAAATACAGAAGCCATTCCCGGACCGTCCCTACTGCAAGGACGGCACAGGCGTCGTCAGCGCGAAGAACAAGTGCAAGGAGCAGGTGTCTTTCTGCCAGACTGTTCTTCCGGGCAATGAAGCCATGCTGATCCCCACGCTTGTGGAAGAGCTGGCTACCCTGGCTGTTCCGGATCTGAGTTACTGGTGTGAGACTGCGGCGCAGTATGTTCTCTATTGCTCTTTTTTTTTTGGTGAGAGGACATGATACTGACAGTACTAGCTTCTATATCAACCCTCCGGGATACAACACCGAGACTGCCTGTGTCTGGGGTACCTCTGAGAACCCCTACGGCAACTGGTCCCCGTATGTTGCCGGTGCCAACACTGACGGCGACGGCAACACCTATGTGAAGCTCGGATGGAACCCGATTTACCTAGAACCGACTACCCCGTTCCGCAACGAAGTCCCTGAGTTCGGTGTCGAGATCGAGTGTGAGGGAGACGGCTGCAATGGACTGCCATGCAAGATCGACCCATCCGTGAACGGCGTGAACGAGATGACTGGCGACAGCTCAGTGGGTGCAGGCGGTGCATCCTTCTGTGTGGTGACGGTGCCCAAGGGCGGAAAGGCCAATGTCGTTGTCTTCGACAAGGACGGCGGTGACTCTACCAGCGTGCCGGTGTCCAGCAGCAGTGTTAGCAGCGTCGTCGTGAGCAGCAGCGCCAGCACCAGCAGCACCTCGACCAGCAGCATCGTCCCTACTACGAGCAGCACGCCGACGAGTGTCAGCACCAGCACCAGCACCAGCACCAGCACTAGCACCAGCACTAGCACTAGAACTAGCAGCAGCACCCCGACCCCGACGCCGTCCAGCACTACTACTACTATCTCCAGCACCACTCTCAGCTCCAGCTCCACCATCAGCACCACCAGCTCCAGCAGCATAACTCCCCGGCCCACCCCCAGCTGGACGCCCTCTTCCAGCTGGAAGATCAGCTCGAGCGCAGCACTGAACTGGACCGTGTCGGCTAGCTACACGTACAAGCCACACGTGATGGTGGAGACGGGCTCCTCGCACACGCAGCCTGTAGCTGCTGCTGCTGTTGCCAGTGAGGGCTCGAGCCAGACGACTGGAACCGCTCAAGCAACGCAGTCAGCGGTTGTGACGGAGGGAGCTGCTGTCAGCACTGCCGTGTCGAAGCTGAGTCTGATTGTGGCAGTTCTTGGAGCCATTGTCATGGTCTAGACAATAGACCATGTTGACCATCATACCGATCAACTGTGTCGGTTGCATACTCACTCACCATCATCACTTTTCTTGGTTCACTTCTGATAGGCACCTTTTTCACACTTACACTTATACCCTTATGATTGACGTTCTTGTATATGCTTGATTGATGAGCATTTATCGATAATGTTTACTGTTAATATAGTCATTAATTTCCTGTAAATTCCAAGTGCCACTTAGCACAGAGTAGAGGTCGAACAGTCCCCATTCAAAAACGAGCTTCCATCTGTAATTCAAATGAGTAGCAATGCAATCATTAAAGAACAGCCACCTAGATCTGAAGAAACTTGATAACCACAAGCAAAGTGGAGTAGCGTTGAACCGAAAGAACACAAAGATGCAGCCTGTGTCAATGCCAAAGCGGGAACAAACCAATCGGCCCACCTCCACTTCCACCTCCACTGCCTAACATCATCATCGTCATCTCCTCACCACCTCTCCCACCACCTCTTAACTCCCACTCACTCCCACAGAGAACCAGCACAACACAACCAAGATGCCTCCCTCACCACAAACAGTAAGCTCTCCATCCCTCCCATCCCTTCCACCCTCACCCCTCAATCCACCACCCTCACCAACCCCCTTCCCCTCCCCTCCTCCCCCCCGCACCCCTCCAACCACACCCCCCAAACTAACCACCCTTCCCTCCCAACCCATCAGGCAAAACTAACCAGTACCCTCCACCTCCTAATCCCACGCCTCCGCCTCCTCCAAAAGAAAGACACCGCCAGCTCCGTCGTCCAACGACGGGACCTCTCCACCCTACTATCTGAGAACCGGTCTACGAGCGCGCGCATCCGCGTCGAGAATGTAATCGCGACCGACACCGCCGTGGAAGTCATGGAGATGGTAGAACTATACTGCGAACTGCTTCTCGCGCGCGCGAATCTCCTCGATCAATCAGCCTTCGGGGAGAAAGGCGCGCGCGCGAGAAGTAGAGCCAGGGAGGAAGCCCAGAGACAACAACAACAACAACAACATGCCTCGACCACTGCGTCATCATCATCTGCTGCAGGGAAAAGTTCCTCCGGGTCGGGGTTCTCGTTCTGGGGATTCGGTGGTCGGAAACAGACACATCATGATCCGCGACCAGAACCGGAAGTACCAGGTGGGGAAGTAGGAGGGGAAAAAGAAGGCTACATTGATCCGGCGCTCGATGAGGCCGCGGCGGTGATATTCTACTCGTATGCGCGGTTCCCGCATGATGTTCGGGAGATGACTATCCTGCGGGGATTGCTTACGGATAGATGGGGGAAGGATTTTATGATGCTGGCGCAGGAGAATAAGTTGGAGGATGTGAAGGTTCCGGAACGGTTGGTTAGAGGGTTACGTGTGAAGCCGCCGTCGGAGGAGTTGGTGGAGAGTTATCTTGTGGAGATTGCGAGGGCGTATGGGGTTACTTGGCCTGATGGGTCTCATGATGCGCCGGAGGGGGATGTGCCGAGTTTTGTTGATGAGGGGGCGGGAGGGGATGAAGGGGATGATGGTGGGGAGGATGATGAGGGGGATATGAAGTTGCCGTCTACCCCGAGGAAGATTGGCCAGTCTGGTGATAGTGAGGAGGCGCGACGGGCATCCGAGACGCTGGAGTTGAATAAGGCGACGCCGCCGCGGGGGCTATATTCTGAGGGAAAGAGTCCGGTGAGTGTGGCACCGCCGGGGCCCAGGGTGGATAATTTGCATCCGAAGGTGAAGGTGCCCGGGGAGGAAGATGTGTCTAAAGAGGCCAGCAAGTCGAAGCCGGCGAAGAGTGACATACCCGAGTTGGATGAGTTGACGAGACGGTTTGCGGCGTTGAGACGGTGACAGGTGACATGCACAATCACTCTACATCCATACTTACGACGGTTATGAGATTTCAGCACGAGCAAAGCAACTTCTATTAGATGCATGCATCCATCTATCTATCCTCTCTGTTCTCTCTTTTGTCATCCAATGCATAATGTAACAGCAGGTATAATATGTCAACAGCAACCGCTCACAATCCCAGAAACCAGTAACAATCCAAAGCACACGTCCGGACACCGCTATGCAATGGGTCCATTATATATATGTACAAGAAGCAATTCAAACGCCTGTGCAGTGAAGTATGAGATGAAAATAAAAACAAGCAAGATTATTTAGTCCCGCTCTTCTTCCTCGCCTGGAAGGAAGACTTCATGTCCGGAACCCTCGTAGACAAAAATGGCTGCGACACAGCCAAATACCGACACCAATGCAATCAGCCACCAGGCAAATCCGACCATGCCCATCTCCAGACCGTAGCCGTACCATGATCCGGAAAAGATCGGTCCAATGGTACGGAACGCCGAGGACACAGACTGGCCGATGCCGTGGATGGTGCCGAGCACGGACGGGTGCGGAGAGCAGTTGTTTAGAAGGATGATGGAGGTGGGAAGAGTAAAGGTTCGTGCGGTCACTTGCAGGAACAAGACCACAATAATGGAGAACCACACCCATCCGCCGTTTGCCTGGCCCGGCGGGGGTGCGGACGACGGAGCAAGAGCAATGTACGGCGCGAATGCATACGCCAGAGGGAAGAGGGTCAAGAAGTACTGGTAACTCTTGGCCGTACCCAGACGGTTGTTGATACTGGGGTAGATGGTGAACTGGAGGAGCATTCCAATCACGCCGAGAATGGCAGTAGCGAAACCAACACTTTGCGGCAGCATACCCAAACCGCCAGTGAAGATGAAGGGCAGTCTCTGGACCGGGCTGGCCGGGTCGTTGGCATCATAACGCGGAGTAGAGAGGAAAAGCAGCCAGAGGTTGTTGAAAGCACCCATCTGAAAGTCGAAGAACGCCTGCGCCAACAGCGTGCACAGCACGTTCTTGGTCCAGATCCGGCGGAAAGGCAAGGTGCGAGCCTGGCGGCTTGTCTTGGTCGCCTTCTCTTCCATCTCGTAACTTTCGGCCGGGTCTCTGCGGTTCAGCAGAGGACCAGCCTCGTCGTAGTCCGCGAACGGCAGCCTCTGGTACAATGGAGAGTTCGAGGGAACCACTGCCCGAATGCCGCGAGCAAAGATGCGCATCGAGAACACGCCCAGACCGGGCTTGCCCTTGCAAGCTTCCAGAGTCTACAACACCCATTAGCAGTGCGCATAGCCGACATTAGCAAAATGACTTACCTCTTCGAGACCGATGGCGACACAGACCGCAGCAAACGTCAGGAAAATGGCATTCGCCAGCATGGGCAGCGCATACGGGTAGCGAATAAGCCACTGCACACCGTCGGCGCCTCCAAAAGAAGAGTCAGGACCGAAGAGTCGAGGATAAGCCTTGACCGGATCAGCCAGCATACCACCCATCACTAAACCGTTAGCTTGTAGCCACATACATCACGGAAGATGTACCTACCCGGTCCGAACAGCGCAGCGACATTAAACCCGATAGGCAAAATCAGGAACGCGCGCGAGTGGTATTTCTTCTCCTTGACATTCTCCGCAATCATGGTCCGAATAATACCGACTGTTCCGTTGATGGCACCGCCAAACGAACGCCAGAACACGGCCTGCGCGAAAGACGTCGAATAGGCAACACCCAGACAGGACAGTGCGGTACCGATAAGACCAACCAGCAAGACGAATTTCCGACCACCCCATTCTGCATCGGCGACACGGCCCCAAGGGATGGCTGTCGCAAACTGCGCGGCGGTAAAGGCACCCTGGAGGATACCGGCCTGGGTGGAGACATCGGCGTCGGAGAGGTTCTCATCGAAGGATTTCAGTTGGTAGAACATGTACGCCTGCAGGGAGGCAATCTGAAGGAAGTCGAAGACACGGCAGAGACCCAAGAGAGCCAGCTGCCCTTTGCGCGGAAGGGACATCCATGTTACCGGTGCTGGACGAGGCCGGGGAGCCGACGAGTCGGCCAGTTCTTGAGGTTGTAAGAGCGACATTTGTGGCTGGCTGTAGGAATGGGAGCGGCTGCGAGCGTGTCCAGGACCCCAGTCGAAGGAGGTGTTTCTCATGGCCATGTCGGCGTGCGAGCGATGGTCGTCGGAATCGTCGTCGTAGCGGCCGGAAGAGCCCTCAGAGACGTCGGCTAATGAGATGTTGGATTCTCTGCGACGACGTTGTTGAGAAGAGGTAAAGTCCGCGGGGTCGGGTTCGCCGCCTTGATCGTGACCGGATGTCCAGGAAGTAGCTCGGGTATGACGAGCATTCCGGCTCTTGGAGGATTGGGCGAAGGAGGAAGAGGTGGCCGAGAGGGGGTTGGGAGTGGCCGCTGGAGTAGAGATGGCCGAGGAAGGGGTGGTGGAGGAGAGCGATAAAGAGGGTAAGGACGGACGCCCGGCGGTTCCTTGAGAGCCGGATTTTGGCGCAGGCATTGGAGAGTTACCTTTTGGGGGCGGGCGGCGAATGATGATAGGGCAGCCCACGGTACTGGAGGAGAAACAACTGAACTACTAGAAGGAAGGGAGGGGCCGGACCGGGGCTTGCTTGGTGGTTGGGTTTCGGTCAGGTCAGATCGGATCCACGAAAAGAGAAGAAGAGAGAATGAGAGACTGGAGAAGCAGCAGTAAGAAAAGAAAGAGAGAGAGAGAGGAAGAAAGGAATGGAGGGGAAAAGGCAGAGAAGATCGTGAAGAGACGGAGAGAAAGTCAGTCAAAGTCAGTCAAGACCATCAGGAGAACTGCCGTACTCAGTAAGAACTGGGAATTACTTTACTTACTGTCGGATGTACTGAACAACTGATTGTTACTGAATGGAAAATTAATGAAGTATACGCCCAAAAGGGAAATATCCATGAAATTAAAAATAAATCGAATAAATTAAATCTTTTTCTTTTTTTTTCTTTTTTCCCTCATTCGGATCGGCAGCGATTCCCCGAGCTTGCGACGACTCTTTCGTCGGTTCTCCACCTCAACTCGTCCGTTCCTTCCTCGTCCGGCCTTTTGGCGTCTTGGCACTCATTTTATCCCCCGTTGAATATTCCTCTTTTCTTTTTTCTTTTCATTTTTGTTTCGACACAATTCTGAATACCCACTTTTTCCTCTTTCTCTTGCTACGAACTAACGAGGATGATACTTCCACTGTAGTAAACTAAATAGTAAACTAAACCCATCTCTTCCCCGGCTAAACTGACCCTCACCAGCGTCTCATCCAGACGACCTGGATCTTTTCCTCTTCCCGTTACCTTGAAACAAATCCCCATCCATGCGCCAAAACATTCTTCTTTCAGAAAGTGACTACGTAGCAACTTCCGACTTCGACCAGCTGATGTGGATGGGGCTGGGGAAAACAAACTTTTTTTCTTTTGGTTTTTACTTCTAAACGAAGTTATGCAGGCTGCGTCAGACGTCAGACATCAAAGCCTTCAGGTCAGCTTTCTGGCAGACGTACGCAATTCGATGCGTAGATAGATAGGATTGATTAGTAGCAAGTGACGGAAGTTGACATGCAGTTCGGTTGTTGGTTCGGGGCGCGTCCGCACGAGTCAGTTTCTTCCTGTCAGCGACTTACTTTTCTCGTTGTCGGCGTCATCCATTTCTACTGTGTTATTGCCCGTTGTCCCGTTGCCGGTTTACTCGGCTTTGTGTATGTATCGTCAGCCGATGACCGTCCCGTGTATTATCCGCTGTATGGTATGGTTTGTAGTTACTACTAAGTTAGATTGTATGTTTGAGATGAGGAAAGGGATTGATCATGTCTTGTCTATACATATATCTAATATTCATCTTTATATTCATGTATATAAGCACATCAATGTTCACACTTATTATAATGTTTCCCAAAACGGGAATTATCTATCGCGCATAATGTCCATCCGGTCGCCAGGACGGACTCCGTTGTTCTGCCAACGGAAAGTACCGCGGTGGCTCCTGTGACTTCGTCCAGCGACGCCAATGCCACCACGGGGTCTCCGATTCCGTCCAGGGCTTGGACCTCTCGACCCTATCTACACTCTCCGTCGATGCCCTCTCCTTCACCCGGCTAAATTGCTGCTGGCGCCGGTATATCCGCATAATGGTATAGATAGCCACGATGGCAACGACAAAGCCGAAGACCGGGGCGATCCATCCCACGTTGTTATCTAGATTGCGATAGTCAGCGGGGTTACTCTTCCTGCCGTCAGCGGGAGTCTGCTTACCATAGACACTCTTCAGATTGCCGGACCCGCTCTCACCGTCCTCCGAATCATCCCCGGTCTGACCCCAATCGAAGTGCGCATCGGGGTGACCAGGATCGACCCAAGGGACGGTGTTGATACCCGCTGGGGGAATCACAGGTCCAGCGCCCTCCTCGCCAGGCATTCCATACGTCTGCGCATTCTCACATGATTCCCTACCACAGTGGCCCTGCAGATCGGGCGACGGCGTGAAAGTAAACATGCTGCGCGACTTGCCCAGAACCTTGCCCTCCACATCCACGGCCTCCGCGTAGGTCCATCGGTAGAAGTGTGGTGCCGAGTAGCTTGTCTCGAATCCCCTCTTCTCTACCTGCTTGATGAGCATATAGGGGCCGGTCGAGTTGGTCGCGCCGTAGAACCGCCAGTACTTCACCCGCGTAGCTCCGTTCCAGCTGACATAGAACGTCGTCGGGGAGAAGGTGTCGATGGATTGCGAGTACGTCCACAGAGCCGGCACGTCGGTAGGCATTCCATCCCACTCGAACTTTTGCGCCCGGTAGTTCATGATGCGATCCTTGTCGATATAACCCCAGAGCAGCACGTTGCCTTCTTCGTCATGTTCGGAAACATAGGCGTTGTTACCCCACCCAATGAATACGTTCTTGTTCGGAAGGACCTGCATGTTACCCTGACTGGAGCTGATCATGGTCTTGCCGGGAGGGGAGTAGTCGTGGAGCTGGGTGGCGGTGTTGTCCTGGTGGTCGATAAGGATAATCATGCCCGAGGAGAAGTCATGGGTGCGGTTGAACCCATTGAACCCGTTGTTGTATAGAGACAGCAGAGTGTGGGTGGAGTTTTCACCAAGCCACCGCGCATCGTGCTGCTGCGAGAAACTGAAGTTGATGTTCTTGAACGTGGGATGCGCCCCATGCAACCGCCAGATGATGGATCCATCCTTGCCGGAGATCTTGTAGATCGCGCACGTGTGGCGCGAGGAGATCAAATAATCGCCGTCAGCGTTCTTATCGATCGAGTTGATATGGAAGTAATCCCAGGGCGAGCGCGGGTCCAGCCCAGTGCCCGACGTATCCGTGTGACTCGGCCAGGTGTAGGCGTCCGAAGGGTCGACGTGGTCGAGGGACTTCCACTCGAACAGAACTTCGTTGGTCTCCACATCCACCTCCTGGAAGATACTCTCCATCACCCATCCCATGCCGGACTTGACGTTCCACGGGGACATGTCGAACTGTCGCTGCTGGTACACTGTCATCAAGGCAGTCTTGCCGTCATTGATAGGCATAAATTCGTGCATATCGCTGGATGCCATGCCGCCTCCGGGAACCACGGTTCGGACGATGCGATAGTGGTCATCCATGATGACTCCATGACCTCGGCAATACCCATTCTGCTGAACACCCTGGAAGAAACACAAGTGATCCTTTCCCTTGTACTTGCACACGTGCATGCCGTGGGCATTTCCGGGGCCCGAGTTACCCCAGCCGCTCCAAACTAGGTTCTACAACGGGGTCAACATCATACAACACACTTGGGCAAGAACATCAGAAGCATACCCCCTCATCATCATAGATATACGGGCCGGAATTGGACGCTTCGTACGGGCCGACAAAGATGTAACCCGGACTAAGCTTGTCGGGAACTCTATGTTCCAAAGTAAGGACTGGGGGATAGAGATCGGGTCGCTGCAGGTGGACGTTGAGACAAGGTTAGCGATCCGGGGTGGCGAACATCTTGGCTATTATTGCGTGCAAGAAAGCTGCGATAACGCTAAAGCGAGGCGCAACTCACAGATTTGAAGACCGAATCGATCTCGGCGACGACAGTCTGTAGGCATGCGAGTAGTAATAGCGCCACACAGACGACTATGGAGGACGGAGCCGATCCTCCGGCGATATGAGTGAAGAGCACCATGGATTCTTTACATCACTTGCTCGGAGTGAGCTCGGAAGTTGATAGGAAGATCGAATGAGCGAGAGGAGAGAAAAGAGAAAGGAATGTCGATGAAAGATGAAAATAAGGATGCAGATGGCGAGAAAATCCCACAGTCAATGCAGGGCCACCTGATCGGGGTGTCAAGGTATGTACCGAAGTATGTATACAGGGATGAAAGAATGGGGGGAAGGTTCGGGGAGAGTAGGGGAAGGGATCAGCGGTTGATGATATAAAGGGAGGAAGAGAGGGCGAGAGGGAGAGATAGAGGGAAGACGAAAGCGGCGAAACAAGGACCACAGGACGCTTCTCGACTTTCTCTCCTTCTGTTGAATCCTCTTTTTCCCTCTGCCTTTTTTTGCCCGCAAACCCCCGGGGGATAACGTTTTGGCAATCCTGCTTTATGCTTCAGGCTGGCCACAGTTCGTTACACCCGATTTCTTCGTTTCGCCGGTGGAGTCGTGCCAAGCCCAGCCAACGTACGATGACACCCAAAGTGGATTAGCCACAGCGAGCCGGAGTTCTGGAAATGTAGTGACTACAAACCGTGATTGGGTGATCGGGCGGGGACAGGATAAGATCCCCACCCCGATCCGGCACTGGCTGTTCATGTTTATTGCAGTCGTGCAGCAGGGATGGAGAAATATCTCCATACCTCAGAGGCACCGTCTTAGGCAAGAAGGTCCATGTTGGCATGGCATACAGAGTTATTCAACATGTGTTGGTCCATACCGACATATGACAGATAAAGACTCGGTCTGTCAGAGGATGTTGTTCTAAGGCAGACAGTAATAGGAAGATAATTGCCGTGTGATTTCATCCAACTTTAATCGTCATCACGTTGCGAAAGATAGACGATCTTGTGGCGCATTTGGCACTTGCCTCGTAACTAGGAAAGTTGTCTATCCTAATGCTTAGTTCGGGCACTTATTTTCAGAACACGTTGAAGTACTACGTAGACATGACCACCTCCTGACCATCCTCATTTTATCTCTTGGACAGAGCTTAATCCTTGTGTGTATAGCACCACCACAACGAAGCACTCCAACGAATCCTAACCAAACAAATTATAATAATTACTATCCCACCACACCGAAATAAAGGATATGAAAAGCAACGATTAGACCCCATCTTCTCAGCTCACAGCTACGGCGTACTAGTAGACTACCAACTTGCGGAGAGAGAACATACGTACCCCCTCCACGTAGTACATCCCCCAACCCCCATCTAGTCCAATCCACGCCAGTCCTCACATCCCAACTACCACAAATCACAGCACCGATTGAGGGCACTCCCTACTTACCCTTCCAGCTAGCTAATAAACGCAGCCGCCCACTAGATACTTAGATCCTCCCTGAACCCTTCAAATAACACCACTAATTACTCTTACTACTAGTCAGCGGATCAAGGAATAGATAAAGATAGATACACACACACACACACACGCGTAACCCATTACCGGGGGGTATACTTACATCCGTACCGACCCGGTAAACCATGGAACCAGTTGACCCCCGGCGAAATTGGTTGTGTTTCGTTAACGCCGAACCTAACACCCAATCAGGAATAGTCGCCACGCTGCCACAGGCAAAATTCATGAATAGTTAGTTATGTCCAGGGCCAGACCAAGGGGAACTGAGAGGGGGGCCCATGCCGACGCCACGTCACGCCGCAGTTGTGGTTGGAGCAGGAGAAGAAAAAACACTGGTGGAGTTGCGAGGGGAGGAGATTCTCCACTCATTTAGTCTGATTGATTGATTAGTTGATGGGCTGGGCCTTTGCACTAGGTACCTGTCTAGTGAGGTAGGTAAGTTATTTGCCGGGCCGGAATTGGGAGTGCTAGTCAGGGCTGTGGTAGGGGATAGGATTCTTGATTCTCAATTATCTGGTAGATAGTTGTTGCTTGGAGAGTACTTACTAGATAAGTGGTTATGCATGTGGCTGAGAATGTCGTGGCTGGCTGGTTGTATCTTAACATTGCAAAAAGAGACAGTCACGATTAGTCATCGGATATGAAAGGATGAAATGAACAATGGAGACAAACCCGACAATAAACAGGCCCGAATAGCTTGGCAGAAATCCAATAGTCCCAAACAGAAGGAACAGAAACAAAAGCACTAAACGAATACGGCACCGGGTCATGGGTCACACAGACATCGAATCCTGGCGCTTGCAGAACATGTACTTTCCTTATGCTGCATTGGATGCATCACAATACAACACAACACTCTTACGTAGATAAATTTAGACAGGTTCATAAGCGCTGCACTCTCATCTCCGAATCCTTGGCTGTATCAGCGGAACTCTATTATTAGCCGCCGCCACACCACCCCTTTTGTCGCAGCACAGCTTCAGTTTAGGCGGCGGAGGCGGCGGGTGTAGGAGCCGCTCATTTTTGAGAGTCATGGCTTGCATAACTTAGTAACCGACCAGCTAGTTCACTGATTAGCTAGTAAGTCGGAGATTTTGATTGACTTATGCTGGGCTCATTGGTTTATGCTCCACGTGCTGCTCGACATTGCGCATAAGGATATGTTGCACTTTGTTGTTGTTGTTGCCAACTGGCAATGAGTACGGGCTCATTGGTATGGGTGGTTAATTTCCGTTATGCGCTGGGCGGGCGCCCTGTGCATGCACCTTGGTCAATAGATCTGCTGTAAGCAAGCCTGAAGTACGCGGAGTTAAGAAAGTCAAGTATGTGATGAATAAACATCAACGCTCTACGTACTACGTACTCGCTTACCGCCAGGCTCAGCTGGCATACAAGGCTGGGCTGGGAACCGCGCCGCCGAGGATGTGCCAAGCACAACGGGCTCCAAGTCGCACAGCCCATGTCAGCAACCGACCGCCATGGCCTTGTAGGGCGCGCGACAACTCCCTATGCAGGCCAAGACGGATGCTCGGCGCCTTCCACCGTGCGAGGGTGAGGGGTGATGGTGGTTGGAGTGGTTGGCAGCGACACTGCATGCCGAGGCTCGCCTACAGATTACCTACACATTACGAACCCCGGCCAAGAATACACCACACGGAAGCAGCCATGCTAATAGGCTAAATAATCTATATTCATCTCTCGTCGACTCCATCCACGCCAGGCAACAAGAATCCAAGACCGGTCCCTGCGCAACAAGTCTAAACAACATAGCCCAGAAATTTCCCCCCACTGTAAGCCATAGAGCGAGAAACCCAGCCAAGAGCCAAGGAAATAGCAGAACATCAGTGCACCCAATATTAGCAACAAATACCCCTGAGAAGGCGGTACGTTCATCGGTATATATCAACATGAGAAAAGCAATTTTGGGAATAATTAAGGGAAAATAAAGCATCCACCAGCAACATTGGCGCCCAGCGCATGCTGCAAAGGGGGAAGGAAAGAAGGAAAGTTCGAAGCAAGAAGCGCATCTACCGAGAGAAACGCTTGAAGGCCATGGTGGCAACCAAGCCCGTCGCCAGCAGAGCACCACCCATAGTGACAGCCTGCAGAGCGGCGTTCAGCATCTGGCGCCTGTTGCGGCCGCGGCAGCGCTTGAAGAAGTCGGCCATGTCGTTACCGCGGGGGAAAGGAGTGTCGGGGACCTCCTCACCCAGGAACTCGCAAAGCGGGCCCCAGCCCTCGCCGATCTTGTACTCGAGGAGCCTCTCAGGAGGAACGAGGCTGCGGACCTCCTCAACGTGGTCAAGGTAGACCTGCTTGCCCTTGTTGGGGAAGTCGCCGCGGAAGAAGGTCTGGAAGAACTTGTTGAGCATGGGGTAGTACATGCTAGCGGCCCAGCTGAAGTTCGAAACGAACTTGTGCTCGGGGTCGGAGACACGCCACCAAACGGTCTTCATGACGGAACTGCGGAAAGGGATTAGACTGATGATCTTTATATCTCAGAACGGAGTATAACGTACGCATGCCACGATTCAACATCACGGGTGGTCAGAATGACCTTGGCGTTGGGGTAGGCTTCGATCAGCTCCTTAGCAAAGGCACAGGCAGGCCAGTCACAGACGGCCTTTTGGAAGAGTTAGCGTGCGAGTTCGTTGCGAGCGATCTAATAGCGACCTACCTGGCAGTCTCCCAGAAGCTGATCCCACTCCTTTCTACCGAACTCGCCGACACCGTCGTACTTGGCAGCGAGAGCATCGTGCCACATCAAGCAGTCGGGAGGGTTCTCCATACTGGCGGACATCATGTGGTAGGTCTTGACGTAGCCCAGACGTTCGAGGGCAATGCGGAGGGCTATTCACAGAACCAGTCAGTCATGTAATCCGTCGTCTGCCTCCCAAGTAGAACCTACAAGCAGTTCCGGTTCTTCCCACACCCAGAGCCAGCACCTTCATGGGAACGGTGCGGTGGCACTTGCGGCGGTCGATGCAGGTGTCATCGGTGAAGATATCAGTGATAGGCTGAGGAGCCAAGTTGTCGGCGTGAATCAAAGACATGATGGACTATAGGTGATATAGGTGTGTGGTTTGAGAATAGTAATGCGAACTGGATGTACTACCCGGGGCTCGCTGGGGGTGTAGTGTAGTGTAGTGTAGTAGTAATGAAGGTGTAACTCTGCAAGGGACCGCTGGTCGCAAAGGAAGGAACAGGTCTTAAAGACAGCAGACGAACTGAATCCAACCAGAGGAAGACAGACGAGGATAGAGACAAGAAAAAGAATGGAAGAGAGAAAGAAAGAAAGAAGTGGATTCCAGAGCAGGCGTTGCAGAGATTAAAAGGAGCCCGGGAGTAGATCAAGAACAATCAAGGTGATGGAGTCGTAGATAACCCAGCAACCCCCAGAAAGGCTAGACTCGATGGGAGGGTAATAATAAGATCAGACTAGGAAAAGCATCTTGGCGCCTCTGCGCCGAAAGAGTAAATTAAAATTCATTTACAATTTCTGGATTTTGAAGAATAAATGACGACCAGACTGAATGTGGCAACTTTCCTGTCTCTGGGGAAATCCGCGAAGGGAAACCTCGGATTGGTCTGGCCGGTCGTTTGGATCTTCATCCACTCCTGGACCATTGGAAACATGAATACTTCTGAAACGGCGCGCGTTTATTTCCTTTTCCCGAGTATACTTTTTTGTTGTAATGGTAATAATAATTGTCTTGTTTTTTCTTGAATCAATTGATTCTTGTCTCTTTTGCAATCACACATTTCACTTCCATCCCTTCCTTTCCCCGGCGGAGACCCGCCGGCTGCTAACCCACGTTCTGCAAACATTCCTCACAAGGATGGAAGTGACATTGATAACCACCCTGTCGATAGTATTATAGGTCCAATAATAGAGTAGGCTGTTAGTACTCCTGGGGTACAAAGTACAACCGAAGGGGATAACCATCCAACCCTCCCTCTCCCTCCCACCCAAAAAAAGAAACCTTGATTACCCGACAGGAAAATAGACGTCACCGGCTGACGTTCACCCGAAAAGCCAGAAGGATAGTCAGGGGGTGGATTTGGTTCTCCTCCACTCAACATGAAGAAGCAGTTGAATTTCCACGAATCTCGCCAAGGGGAAACCCGAGGTGCTGGGCCAGTCACAAGCGAGCAGGAGGCGAGAGGGGATTCAGGGAATCAATCAATCGATTCCATTCAGGGAGGCCCAGCAGCGGCGCGGCGGGGCACCAGCAGAAGCAGAAGCAGAAGGGGAAGAAGATGGAAACATGCCAAGCCTGCCTGTCGCTGCATCCCAGGGATCGGCCGCGTAGGCCTGCGTTTCGCCGGTCGATCGTTGAGCTTCTGGATTCTCTGGATTGGATCTTGTCCTCATAGGCTCAGCTGTCGAACCGTGCCCGGACTCTCACTCATTGGTTGTAGCCACAGTTGACGACGCGTACATTTCTCCGTCTGTTGCTTGGATAGTGCCACTCCCCGCCCGGGCTAATGTTAAGCCACCCACGCCATTCCAGCAAGTAATAATGAAGAAAAGAAAATATACTAAAGAAAAAGGGGAATTATGGTCGAACCTTTCTACTTCGAACATCTGAAAATAAAAGGAAAAGAGCCGTGCATGACAATTTTCAGCATGGTCTCCGCTCAGGGATACATAGTTACATTGGTACGAGTTACGAAATGCGAAGCAAAGAAAAAGCCTGAAACGTATCCTCCTCTTCTTCCATCTCCACCATACTCCAGGGTCTGTCCTGTTACGTATCATACTGAGAATGCCCCTGCATTCCTCCCTGTGCGGTGTAAGGGTGGAAATCTCTGCAAACTATGCTGAGCTGCGGTGTTTACCAGCAGCAGCACACCCATTCTGCTTTGAGATATGTAAGAATTAGTAGATGTGCAGAGTACAAATTAGCCTGTCGATGTGTATACTTCGGACATGGAATGTTTTACCCATGGAAATTCCTTGGTAACAAAGGTAGTGTGCAGTTAGCATGGCTGGGGGTGGCATTAGTCTCTCCATTTCACTCCTTCCCGTGATGCTATCCCAATCCGGCTAGTCCCTCATCCTGGTCAACACCATGAGCATCTAATTCTGACGACCTTTCTTCCCTCCAGTGCTCGGTATACAGATCTATTGCCAGACAGACAGTTGGAAGACCGCTTGGATCTCTCCAACAATAACTATGGCGCTATGACACCTGACTACCCGGATTGCTGCCTGTTCGTTCAGTGCTGCCCGGTATGAACTGGATCTGTGTCGGACGCTACGAAGTATACGGCTCTCGACTCCGAATCCATCTGTTGAAGCCCCACACTCGCTGCGACAATGGAGGCAAGCTGCTTTGAGAAACCTCAGTAAAGCGTGCGAGTAAATGAGCTGTCACAATTGATACAAAGTGCATTGCATTCAAGTGTGTTGGACATGACCCTGATCCCACTACAGAGAAGCTTCACGGCGGTGTTGGAACTTGTCCTATCTCACTGTGGATCTATAGAAAGATCGACACGTTTTCTACGAACTATCAAGGTCCTATACGGTCTACAGAACACGAAATAGGCAGTTCTTGCCAGATATCATGTTTCGAGTATCCCAGGTAGGCAATCTAAGCGTCTGCTTAGAGCTTGAGATGCGAGGTCCAGTGCCCGACACCATCCACTATAATACTGTCCAGTGTCCACAATCTTGCCGTGCGGATGCTCTGACACCGACCCGTGCCTTTGTTCCACTGTGGAACGACTTGGAGCTTGAACGGTTGTCTCCATCTGGTGGCGGCTGTACACTTCCACGTCGTCGTCCGCGTAACTTGTCCAAGCCTCATCGATTGTATCCCTCTCCGCCAATGGCAATGGTGCATGGTATTAGCCTTCAGAGCAAGCATTTCTAGACTCATACTGGCCTGAATTAGGGTACAATATAGTGTGATTCCTCGTGGAACGCCACCCTTGGGATGTGATCATCTCTGACTGTGGACTATATGTTTCCCGTATAGACTGTGTACCCACAATATTCCGAGGCACGGGCTGTCTAAGGTTAACCGTCAGGAGATATTCGAGCAAACAATTTCCCGGCGTGCCCTTCAAAACGTGTGTATCTGGACAAAACCGTGTCATACGACGCTTGACAAAGAGCCCTTTTTGCTTACGCTTGCTCATCTGCCAATTTGGCCACCTCAGTTGTCTGTCTACCTCGCAAGTACCTGCGACGTGACGTGTGGTGGTGGCTCAGCAAGTGGACGGCGTCAACTTTACTGCAATAGTCCTTTCCGAACCAAAGAGGCAAACTGAAGCTGATCCATCGACGAATCCAGTCTCCACATGTTATGAACACGCATAACCAGACAATCCCCACGCACTTCTCACTTGACTCGTCTTGGTTGTTACGGCCGAGCCTAGAAATTGAAACTCGCCTTACCCGACCCAGTCCAAGCTGGTGCTACGGTCGACTAGTCCGACTGCCCCGTGAAAGTGGAAATTGACTAGTGCCGCCCTCTCCGCAAGCCAGAAGAGTCTCGAAGGCTTTGCGGTCTTGAGAAGGTGAGAAAATTAGTTCAGCGAGAGTTCGTATTTCCAAAGCTTTCTTGAATTTCCCTGTTCTCTCTCTTTTCCTGCCTCCCCCTTTTCCTTTCTCAAAAACCGCGCATCCTAGGGACAAAGTTGGAAGTCAGTTGGAGTCTGGCGGAGTGATAGGCCAAAAGCTCGACTGATAGTCATCTGGGCAAAGTGGGCATGGATCCCGTCCCCTATCAATCAATCAGACGACCAGTCGATAAATGAATCGTCGTAAGCCCCATCAACCTGCCCATATCAAGGACTGCTATCACTGGCGAGCCATCCGACGTGGGGTTGTGGACCCATGGGATTCCAATCCCCAAATCTCCGTCGAACTGCATGCGCTCGACCAAAAAGGTGATGCGTTAGGTAACGTTATCAACTTGTCACAGCGGTTTATCTCCACGATGGTTGATCGCAACACGACTGGTGGATGTTTTGAGCGTAGTCTGATGAGGATCTGCCCTCTCCTTCCGGTTTTTGCTACGGAGCACGAGCCGATGCGGCATTATCAGCAAGATAGGCCAGCTTGGACGTTGTTGCACAGTTCATGAAGCCGAGACAGAGGTGATACAGCGGTAATTCTTTCCCTGCGTATGGACGGTGTAACGGGGATGAGACGGCAGGCAGGTAGTTCCCAGGCGCGCCGTCAATCAATCCCCTTCACAGTTCACCGATCCAAGGCCGGTGCGTGTCGGATCATAAGGGCCAACAAGGAGTTGTGCTTCCGAAATGGGAGGGTTGGCGAAAACGGTGTCCTCAGGCCATCTTGGTAGGCTGGATGCGATGATAACCATAACGGTGCAGGGTAACGGTGCAGTCGTGCATCGAGCAGAGCAAATCCATCAGAAGAAAAGAGTATAAGCAGGGTGAGAGGCCACTTATGTACGAATTGCCAAGAGCTGCTGTCACCATCGTCGTTGGCAGGCTCGCAATCGCCGCCCGCAATCACCTCATCTCCTTGGGGCATGTCGACCCAGGCAGGAGTTAGCCCTCCCCCAGTCGATAGCACCCACAATCAACCACAATTTCTGGAATGGAGACGAACTACGGAGTCCTATTAGCTCCGGTCTCCAAAGATAAGCTTAAATTATCTTGATGGCGCGGCCGTTGCGTGCTGGCTGCGTTGAGTGGTCCGGTCTCAGTTGTGAGATGTCTCGGGTGATCCGCTGTCAAGCATCGCGGCAGTGAAATTCGGCTGTTGGAAGTCAGGCAGCAGCCAAACTCCGTGTGACAGCAAAAATAGCGGACACACTTGGTCCCTGTGAAACCCTGGCAGACCCTGAAAGTGGCCCTGAGAATGGCTATATTTGCACTTGTGACAAGCATTGCATGGCGCTTAGTTGAACGGAATCTACTCGATTGGACAGTAGGGATGCAGGTATTCCAGAAAGGGTATGAACAGTCGCGAACCGGTACAACGTTGAAAGCAACCGCATGCAATAATGATATATAAAGAAACACGCCCAGACTTATCAGCCTAATGAACCCCTAACTCCTCTTGACCATATCCCGTGGTCATATATGCAATTGTATCGCCACAGAGCGATACTTTATACTTCCCCCTTCTTGCTATATCCCCCATATTATCTCCCTCATTCCAGCTTATCCAAGTGTTCCAACCTCGTCAACACGACCTGCTTGCTTGTTTCTTCGATCTCTCCTGCAAGGAACACCTCGTCCAGAATAGCGTATACCTGCACAACCATCAGCTCATCCGTCTGCTACCTATTTTCCCATTCCAAACAATTCCGGTGGCACCACTCCACCAGCCTCTAGCATCACTCACTTTGTAGAAATTGAACACCAAGTCCAGCTCACAAACGTTTCCAAAGAACTGATCCAACACCTCGACGAAGAAGTGGATCGCCTCGAGGTAGGCTAGTTCGTTGTCGGTTGCGTCGACGCAGGCGCAGAAGAACAACCCCGCATATCTCCGGTAGACAACCTTGGTACTCCGCTTGAATTCGACGAAATTGGACTGGTATTTCTGATCTCGCGGGGCGACCAGGCGATGTACCTATCCAGCATACATTATTATGTCGTTCCGCGGCGGGGTGCCGTAGTAGTAGATAGTAGTGGTCCGGGGCATATAACGAACCTCGCCCTTTAGCTTGACTTTTTCTTCATCCTATCATAAAGCAAAAATATTAGCCGTCATTCGATTCCATCCAAGTAGGGGTGCACTTACGCTATACGGCGCATACCATTTCGCGAGCCGCGTCTTCCCCCTGTTCCTGCGTTAGGGGGTGTATTTCATGCATGGAGATGGGGCATTCCGGGGGAACGCGGGGTATGACTTACTGGCGATTCTGCACAAGAATGAATGAGAGAACCATCCCGTATGTAGTAATTGCAAGGGAGGAGGGAGATGAGGGGATAGATAAGCAAGCCTGGAAGTGCAATGGGGTCGTCACTTGTTCTCCGCGGTGTCTCCGGCGGACAATGCGAGTCTCGACTCCATACTGCCAGTGCTGACCGCCTTGACCGTTGGGTCACCGATTGACTTTAAGCTTTCCAGATCGAATCTGCAGATGCCAGCATAATGAGATTGATTCATTGTTCCCACCGACTGCTCGATAGGACTGGAATCAATAATCTCTTCTACAACTTTTTGTCTTTCTTCTAGTCCAGCCCAGCTTATATTATTAGTTCTCTCTAGATAGGTGGTAAACAAGGAACAAACACAGAATCCAACATTCAAATCCGGACTTCACGGAGAGACCCTGCATATATCATCTGCCTTTTTTTGCTCTTTTCGCCTTCTTCTCTTTCATTCTTTCCCCTGCATATTATCTATCCCATCCCGCGCTGTGCAACCAAGATTTCCCCCAACCCGAATCCGCCATGCGCAACCCCTAGACTCACACTGTCTTCTCTGTCTTTCTTTCTACATCCTTCCTCTCCACCTGTCTCCTCACCTCCCCGAGATCCCGATTTAATATGAACTACTCCTCCCCACAATACTACCGATCACCTCATTCATAAAACAACTTCCTCCTCCCTTGCTTCACCCACTCTCCTCATTTCCCACCCCCCTCCCCACACCCCCCTTTCTCATCACAATCGCCAACCCACGAACTACTGCAGACGGCAGATTCAATAAAATGCCCGTTTACATGCTCTACGGCTTTCGCTGGCCGCGCGCCGGCTTTACCGGCATCCGCGTATACATCGTTCTCCACAACCTGGAAGACGCAACAGCCGAATACCTCCAACAGCCCCTAACCAGCGAACTGGTCTTGGAATCGCTCAAGAAGACCGAACCCGGCATCGTCTCTCGTCTACCCAACCTCCGCTTCATCGAACAATACGACCCGGAAGACACAAGCGACGACGCAGTCAGCAAGCCGTATGCCTACGTCGGTGGGAAAGTCATCTCCATCCCCGAGGATGTCGGCCCTACTCCCGAGACGAGCTGGAAACCAGAGGACATATTCAAGGAGGAGCCGTTGGAGAAGGACGCCATGGAGGCCTTGACGGAGTTTAGGGATAAGTATGCGGCTGGGGAGCGTATTGGCTGGTGGATTGTGTATAATGGCGATCCGGAGAGGTGGTTCCCTCATGACGAGGAGGAGGATGGGGATAGTTTTGATGATGGGTATGATGAAGAGGGGAGCTATGCTGATGGTGGAGAGTACGAGAGTGATCAGACGCAGACGCCGCCGGAGACGCCTTCTTCTGCTACGGTGGGTTTATTCTTTCGGTTGATCTTCTAATGAGGTTTGACTTGGCTAATGGTTCATTGTATAGATGCGATTCCCCGAACGGTTGACTCGATTGTTTGCTAGGCGAACGGCTTGATGGTCATGGCTATGGCTATATCGCAATCCTCTCTACGGCTTATGATGTGTGCGTCGCTAGTTGCTAGCATTTTGTTTTCCACCAGAAAGCGGGTTTGGGTGTTTTGGGTTTGTGCATGTGATTTCATTAGCAACGTTCATTTTTGGCGTGATGAATATCTATCTATTTTGGTTTCGTTCCTCATCAGCGACGGTCTTTACATGGTACCGTATCCGCCCTTCTGCCAGCTAGCGTCGAAGGTGGCCTGATCGACAGCAAATTCCCGGATGTAGTCCTTCTCCAGGTCGTGCGCTCTCTTTCCAATCAGGACCAAGCTGTGCAGAGGCCGGCCCATCTCGACCTCGGCCAGTTCCTTCAGGGTACCAGCGACCAGCTTCTGATCCGCGGCACCCACACGCGCGGCACCGACAGCAAGGCTGTCCGGTCCCCAGACGCCTTCCTGGCGCTCCTCCTCAGTCTCCAGCATCTGACTGGCACACTGCGCAACGGTCATGAAGCGAGGAGGCTCGTAGACCAAGCGGCCCCGAGCCATGTTCTCAAGCGACGGCTCCTTAACCTTGATATCCAGAAGAACCAACGTGTGCAGACCCAGCTGAACGTTCTCCTTGACCCGATCGTAATAGGATGAGGGCTTCCAGTTCTCAGTGAAGAAGACCATGCTGACGGTCTGGCCGAAGTTGTACAGCTGCAGACCCGTGCAGCCGATACCGGACATGATGGATGCGTTGGGGATGACCTTGGACTCGATGCCCAATTCGCGAGCGCGGAGGACTAGATCTGTGTGTGTAGTGGCGCTGATGGATAGTCAGAAGCGAAGCCCATATAGCGCCAGGTGACAGTGGACACTGGTACATACCCAAATGGATCTCCAACGACGAGGAAAGCAACATCGACCTTGTCTGCGTCGGCGAGAATCTCATCGCTCCCACTCTCGACCTTTTCGCGGTCGGCCTCGATAACAGGACGTCCATAGAAAGCTTCCTACTAAACCAATCATTCCAGTTAGTCAAATCCGTACGTAGGGAGACAAATCGCGTAGTAATCCGTCAGGCGACACTCACTAGTTTCTCCTTGTCGACGAGCAAAATAGCCGTGTATGCCTCCAGATAGACACGCTCGGCCTTCTTGACGATTTCGAGACCGCGGACCGTGATATCGGTCTTGTCAGCCAGACCAAGTCCTACCAGGTAAAGCATTGTGATGTGCGAATGAGAATCTCACCAACAATTGTAATTGTGAGCGTTCGTGAATATTCACACCAGCCGGGAAACTTTCGACATTCCCCCACCAAATGCGGCGGAGGGCAGCCGGAAACCGGATCATCACATGATCCGGATATGCACTGTAAAGTCACCTGGGGGTGCGATTCACGTGCGCCAACCAGCATCCAGGCACTGTTCCTTCTTCTCATACTTCAACTGGATCGAATGGATGCCACATCGTCAATATCCGTCCCATCTTGATCCTGATCAGACAGAGATCCGGACTGCCCTTGTCAACGACTTTGCAGTGGGGCATGCTCGATCAGTGTTCCTGTAGCCTGCATCATGTCGACTGATCGCACCCCCAAGTATCGGCAGGAGATCCAGCAGGTAAGCACTGTTCTGATTTTGTATCTGGTCTGTTCCTGTGAGCATCTGTGCTTCGTTTCCACTGGAAGGGACTGTGTTAGTTCTCTGGTGTTTGCGATGTCATGTTGTGGTCTACATGGTATCCCCATCATTGCTCTCTGATAAGCGATGCTCCGCTTTATGGATGTGATTTATGGGGCATCGTCGAGGCAGCACTCATGCATGGAATGGTGAATTCCAGCATGCGATGGTGTTTGCTCTTTTGCAAAATGGGATTATCAGGATCCTCTGTTGGATGTGTTATTCTACTTCCTGCCAACTCGCATGACTGGGGTCTACCTGGATACCGCGTGTCTGCTTGTCGCTGGAGACGGATATCTCCAACCATGTCTGCGGATCCATACGATTCGGATGCTACTATCTCATGGCATGGATGGGACCATCTGGAAGACGGTCAGATGACGACTGCACCACCGGTGCCAGTAGTCCCAGCAGTCCCAGCAATCCAGCAGCAGCCACACGATGAACCGTTGGACATGTACATGGGAATGGATACGGAGACCAAAGAGATCTTCAAAGAAATGCTAATTGATTTCGCTCGCAAGATGATGTTCGTCTCTGGTGAAACTGCCGAACCGTCCGTTGAAACCACGACTCTCATTGAAGATATTGTACGCCAGCAGGTTGTAGAAATTGTATGCTCCCTTCTCTCCTCTTGCGAACTACGCTAACTTCTGCAGCTCGCGCGAAGCACTGCCCTAGCGACTCGTCGCGGCGTGCGCTCGATCTCTACTGATGACTTGATCTTTCTCATTCGCCATGACAAGGCCAAGGTGTCGCGTCTCAAGACGTTCCTGTCCTGGAAGGATGTCCGCAAGAACGTCAAAGACTCCGACGACAAAGGCGGCGCCGATGCTGCAGACTTTGCAGGAGCTGATGACCCTATTGCCGGCGGAGTCGTCGCAGGGCCGCAGGATGTTGCGTCGAAGCCGAAGAATAAGCGTGCTCGTGTGGGTCTCGCCTGGGACGTAAACAGCTTTTACTCCGTGCAGGTTCCTGAACGTGAGGACGAAGAAGACGAGGAAGAGGAGGAACAGAACTACGCTACGCTACAGCGCCTTGCCGCAGCCGACGAACGTACCAAGAACATGACCAAGGAAGAGTACGTCTTCTGGTCAGAATGTCGCCAGGCGTCGTTCACCTACCGCAAGAGCAAACGGTTCCGCGAGTGGGCCGGATTCGGTATCGTGACTGAGTCCAAGCCAAACGACGATATTGTTGATATTCTCGGATTCTTGACATTCGAAATCGTGCAGACTCTGACTGAGGAGGCACTCAAGGTCAAGGAGCGGGAGGATCGCGAGAAGAACCGTCGTGGAGGTGGAGAGAACGGCGAGAGCAGTAAGAAACGTACGCGCGAGACTGGATTATTCGATCCCCCTGAGGAGGGTCGTACCCCGGTTGAGACCAGACATATTCGCGAAGCGTATCGCAAGCTGCAGGCGACTCCTAATAAGAATATTGCCATGTTGCTGCATAATGGACGCCTGCCAGCTAAGATGCCATTGCGATTGGTAGGTTCTTACCTCATCCTTGAATTGGTGGTTAGGTGCTAACTATGACAGATTTGAGGGATTATTGGCGTTAGCGATGGCGTGGGCCTCATTCTCAAGATACCCTTGGCGTTAAGATAGCATGGTTTCTTGAATTTTGTTGCTCTTGATTGAACTTGGTTGATTCAATATGATTATCAGATCGATGGGCTTGTCGTTGTCTTTCGATTGGTCTTGATGATCTTGATCCATTGTAACTTGGATTATTGAATCTGATGGATTGCTTGTTTCTTTTCTCTTATGTTTCTCATTCATCTGGTCTGGTCATACTTGACTGAAAATCTTGTATCACTAGCTATTTTCCCTTCATGTCTCGTTCGACCGGTCTTACTTGATTGAACTTGTCAGATACAGCCTGGCGCTATTTTCATACTCGTTCTCTTGTTGACTGGTCCTACTTGACCAAAGTTATCTACTTTGCAGCTTGAAGCTAGCACATAATTGATTATCTTGCAGTCCGACACCGAACTAACATAATACTGCTCATATCTCATAGCCCATACCAGCACTCACCCAACAAGACCCACAGATTTACTCAGGATGCGTCCGTCTCCCTATTAACCCAATCAGTCAGGAACTACTACCAACCCAACTCCCAAAGGAAAGAACAAAAACTTACACTCATCAAACTCCCCCCTCCCGACCTCCCTAATACTATTAACAGCGGGCACATCCCCCCTAGCAACACTCTTCACCGTCTCCACCGCACGGCCAATAACCCCCTTCCTGGAGACCGCATACACCGCCGTCTTCGCCTCCAGCTTAATCACCCCGATCCGGGGATCCTCGGGTCCACCATCATGCACGCCATCCCCCAAATCGCCCAACCACGCCTGCAGCGCCGGCGAGTAATACTTCTTGACGGTCTCCTTATCAGCCACGATACTCGCCGTTCCAGAAATAGATGCCCACGACCCGCTGATCGGGTCTAAGAAGGACATGTTGGTTTCGGTGGGGTGGGCAGTCAAATCCATAGTCTTGTGGCTGAAGAGGTTCGTGTGGAAGATTAGGGTGGTGTCGCCTCTTTCCTATTTACATAGTTCATGTGTATTAGTTTGGGGGAAGAGATTCATTCATAAATGTGGTTCGGTATGTATGAGGTATGGGAGAGACGGGGGGGAATGCTATGCTACCTTCCCAGCAAGAGCCATACACCGACTCGTGAGCAGATCATCGTCCGAGGACTTTGTCGTGAGCATGCCGAATTTCTGTTCTGTGATGAAGGTCGACAGGTCGGTGATTTTTTGGGCGAGGGGGAGGTCGTCATCTAGGGATTTGGCTTTGTAGGGGTCGAGGGGCTGGGTGCCGCTCGTGGTAGGGATTGTGGAGGACATTTTGGTTGTTTTTCTTTGCTTGGTTTGGTTTGGTTTGGATGGATTTGATAGAATATTCAATTGTAAAGATGAATTGTTGGAGGAAGAGGGACTGTATGGGGAGCTGGGGGTTGTTTATATGATATAGTAGGGTTGGATTGGATGGCGTAGAAGTGACGTCAGGGTGGTAATTGGTCAATCAACTTTAGACAAGACTATATTTAGCCAGAATGATGAATAGAGTGTGGGAATGGTGTCATTGTCAGATTGATGTCAGTGGTGACGATCGGGAGTACCTTGTAGCATTGTGGTTCCTGGGGTAATTCTTTGAGTGGTGGTGGTGGTTGGGTTTGGGGAGTCCCGTCATTCCCGAGTATATACGAAAGTACTAGTGTTGGGACCATTGGATGACTGCGGGATAACCCTCTGGATCAGGACTCGATTTAAGAGTGGTAGGGACATATTTACTCTCTAGGAAAATCCATGGTTTTGGTTGTTGTACTGGTACTGCTGGGTAACTACTAGACAAAGCGGAATCTATATATCTTAGTGTGGTGTCTGGGTCCAAGTGGTTTAGTCCACATCTAGAACAATAGTAACCCATTATTCACAGCTACGTTGTTGATCATTCAGTTGGAGTTGAGTCAAGTCAAGTCACTTAATGTGTCATTACTCATTAGATCAGTCTATAGGCTCACACATAACTATACCACAGCGTCATCTGCAACTCCTCCAACCGTCGCAACCCTCCCGATACCCGCCCCAGCGCATCCGTCAGGAACGCACTTCGCGTCGACCCCGGCTCGGGAGCCGACCACGTCGTCCACCCCCGCGACATAGCTCGCTGGAACGTAGTCTCCGCATGAGTGTCCGGCCCTAGAGGCGCCAGCTCCACCACGGCCTCCGGCCCCAGGGTCAACAGATAATTGATCCATTCATGCAGCACGATCATGCCCTGATTCCGCTCTAGAGAGACGCCAGCGCTCTGAAACACGCCGAAACGGCGGGCGCGCTCAGTTTCACCGCGCAAGAATCCCAGCATGTACTTCATACACGTCCATACCTCGTCCATGTCTTGCATGTCGCTCACCGTGAGGCCTCCGGGATTGCCCTCTCCGAAGCCCGGAGGAGGGTCAAACAGAATGCTGGCTACGTCCTTGGGGTCTGGACAGGGCTGGAACGGGGATCCGGTTTCCCCGCGGAGCCAGCTGACTTGTCCGTCCATGTCTGTTTCTCTACCTGTCTGCATTCCGAAGAGGAAGCAGAAGGTCCAAACACGCCAGATGGCGTTGTCTAGCCGGCGGGCGCCTGCACTGGACGGACGGGCAAGGGCAGCGTATGAGCTGGTGCGCATGACTCCTCTGCAGTGGGTCATCATCAAGCCCTTAAGGGTGGCGAGGGCGCGGAGATCGCGGGTTACGGAACGGTAGTAGACTGTTGCAGAGGGCACATCCTGCGGATCTGTATTTTCATTGATATCACTCATCTGACGAAGTTCCCAGGCTGCAGGGGATCTGCGTCTAATGGTGTTCTCCATCAATGGGAGTTCGTGGCGTTTGAAAACGTGGTAGGTGGCTTTGCTGGTCTGAGCAAAGGAGAAGAGGTCATCCAGGTCGTCGATCTGGAGAAGGATATTCAAGATCATGTCTTCCATGCCGGACTTGGAGAGGCTCCATCGGTTGGATGTCATGCGCTGCAGGTCGTCATCCAAGGCGGCCATGACTGCCGCGAATGGTGGAACGGAACTGCGTGGCTCTGATCTTTCATCAAGCGCAGGACCTGTAAAGAAGCGCACGGAGGGTGCACCTTCAGTGAATGCTTCGTCCTCGTCGTAGCCAACGTATTCCCAGCTGCTTTCATTGTCATCACCTAACGTAGGCCGTCGAATTGGCTTGTCAAACAGCTGGCTCATAGGCTGATCAACCGGCTTATCAACTGCCTCAGGCTGATGGAAATCCTGGGGAGGGAGTTCGCATGTATGGTCTGGGGGTAAGGAGGAGTGTGACGTCGGTGGGGGTGAGTTAGAAGGTGCAGTGTCAACACCAAGAAGTGGTTCGTTCTGCACCCTCGTAAAAAGCGATCGGAGAAATTGTTGATTAGATTCTGCTTGCAAAATCATGTCCATAGTGTACCCATCCTCGAGCAAACTCGCTAGGACATTCTTCATTCGCTTTATGGCGTCTTCATAGTGACCGTCATCTTCCTTGCCGTCAAGAAAACCCTGGCCATTATTGTCCTCTGGCGGACGCTGAACAGGTGGTATCGTCGACATGCGAACAATGATTGATGCTCTGCGCACATTCTGGTACTTGTTCTTTTTCGTTTTGCTGTGCTTGAGCGCTCCACCATCGTGGGAAACCGCTTTACGGGTTAGGACACGCCGTACCCCTGCCTTTAATGACTGCCACAGAGGTCTGTCGTCACCATCTGGCTTTAGCTCCTGTTTTGATGTCTTCTTCACTGGCTGCTTTTGCTGGACATGCAGGTCTGTCGGGCTCGAGCGTTTCGGGTTATGGTTGTAGCCATGGTTGCTCGTGGCAGGCGGCAATTGTTCAGTTTTGATACCGAATGTTTGCGGCCACTCAGGAGCATCCCTAGACCCTTTTCCGGCTGCTAAAGAGCCGGTATGCCCTGGCGCATACTCATACCTAAGGTTCGTGGCTGTTCCTGTGTCTGGGATTGCCACTGTAGGTCGCGGGGTAGTGGGACGGGGAGTTGTAGATCGGGGTGTGGAAGGCTGAGGAATGGTAGGTAGAGGAGTCACAGGCCTGGGGGTGGTCGGTCGAGGGGTTGCTGGTCGGTAAGACATAGATGGGGGTGTCATAGGCCGCGATGTTGCAGCGAAAGGTGCTGCTGGAGGAAGAGGTGTTGTAGGTCTGGATGTTGAAGACACCGGCGTAAGAGGACGTGGCGTTGTAGGCCGAGGTACTGCACCAAAGGGCGCTGCATGAGGCTGGGGTGTGGTTGGTCTAGATGTCGAAGATACAGGAGTTATAGGGCGGGGTGTCGTGGGCCGAAGTGCTAGAGGCTGAGGCGTATAGCTCGTAGGGGACTCTCTGAAAGAGCTTTGCCCGCCACTTGATCTACCAGATCCTCTTGAGTGCGCGCCGCCACTTACTCCAGGGACCGGGGGTAGAGGCTTGAACCTCCACTCGGACGCTGATGGTGAGCGCGTCGCAGAACTCGCGCTAGATGTGTGTGAATAGCATGGGCTGGGCGGGCCGTATTCATCTGCCCTTGTCTTGGGTATGTGTAAATGTGGCACAGCCAATCTATCTGCCGAGTCCCAAGTCGTTTCCAGTCCCGCGAGGAGTAGTTTGTCGTCGACATCTGGGGGCGGCATTTTCAATTGGTTGTGTTGGGCGCGACCCGCGCTATCTTCGGTGTGGTCCTCGAGAATATCGTTTGGGAGAAAATAGAGAGTAGACCTGGAGGAGGCGAGGCTGTCCACTGACTTTATGCCTTGCGGGTTACTGAACGGGGCGCGTGGAGGGGCTATTGGAGATCTGCAGCGAATGGGTGCATAAGGACCCGAGGTATAGTCGGACATGGTATGCAGGGCGATCATGAAGAATCACCGCTATAGGTCCAGAAAGGTCCAGAAAAAAGGTCTATAATAGTTTGGGAGGGACGGACAAGGGTGATATACGTCGCAGCCTGCGGATGACATACCCCTGGGACCCGATTTCGACTGATACGCAAGCCCACCCTGGGCTTGAATCCTGAAAGCCATGGGCTTGGGTCCATAATGTTTTGAATTTAGTCACAGGGCCCACGCGGACCTGCGGTATCAGCAAGCCCAGAAGCTAGAACCTGGCCATGAAAAGGGTGCCTGCGAGAGCATAGCCCAACCAATGACCAGGCGACTGGGGCACAGGCAAGCACAAGTGCTCTGCTGACGGAGGATCAGCTAGCAGGGTCGTGGCAGTGTTTGGAGCAAGTTGACTGAGAAAGGCAACACAACAACGCGGTCGCTAGAGCACTTGTGCTCTTGGAGAAACTAGTTCGCGATGGCGTTGGGGCCAAATCGCGTCAGAATCTGCGAGGAACCCGGATTGCGACGAGCGCGACACTGAGTAATAGTTAGTGACTCTTCAGCTCAGCAGCAGGTTTGAGAACCAGACTCACTCTGGGCAGAGACATTCGCATAACGAAAAATGATGGTGGATGTGGGATGTGGTAGGAAAATGTTCTCAGAGGCAACGGAAGAGAAGAGAGAGTGGAGGAGGGGCCAAAAGAGAAGGCGGATGAGATTCTCTCGCAAAGCCTCCCTTCCACCTTCAACTTCCGCCCCCAGAGACGATCCAACTTCATTTCCGTCTCAGCCGATCTAGAAGCGATTATCCTACGACATAGCCATGTGGCAGAGTCCACCCGGCCAGGCACATCAGGGAGCAGATCGTTCCGTGTCCCAGCTGACATCAGATGTTGTTCTTTCAGGGGAATCGTTTCGTTTGGGGCGAAAACCGCCCACCAAAATCTGTTGCAAGGAGGAAGTTGGTCTTGAAAGGAGAGAGCTGTGATGTTAAGGTACCTACTCATCAGCCTGACTTTAGTTGTGTTAAGTGTTACTGACATGGAAAGCTTGAGGACGGGATTTCAACCATTGATCGCCTAATTCTCGGCCACAACATATGCTGAACACGAAAAGAACCTACACATTGCCTGAGGAGATCTCAGTCCAGCACATCCGGATCTCCTATTTGTGTCAGCTCAACAAGGCTCTCAAAGGAATCAGAAGTGGATACGAGCCACATGGGTGACATACCATTCCCCGGATCCGGTGTCTTCTCCTTTCTCGAACCTGATCAGCATATTAAGGCCTGCCAGTCGATTAGGAGGAAAACGGCCCCTTTGTTTGATCACCGGGTTGAATGTGCCTTGCACTATCGTGTAACAGGAAGGTAGCTTGTCGCGTCTTAAGGCACAATGGTATATCCGACCAGTGATAGAAACACGCTCAGATGAGCTTAATGGCAGCAGGAGATAGATGCTTGGTCTCAGTGATAGTTACTAGACCTAACTATGAATGGCTTTATGCATGACTAGAACAGTTCTCACGTCGTCAGCAAGGCTGCATTAGAGCATTACTTGCAACTGGACCAAGACGCTGCCTGAAACGAACGCTCTCTCACGTTGGTTTACCATCCAATTGAAATATCCACAGTCAATCGTGCTACTTGTCGCTGGGTGTCTTGTACTTGGGTCTCAAAATCTCCTTTTTTCTAATACCAAATATGAGGGAGAAAAAACCCCTAGCCTGATACACAGTGACAAAGATTTCATATATCACGCTTTTCTAGATAGCAAATATAATCTGTTAAAACCTGCCTAACCTCATACACGGGCATACTCTACGCCGAGCCAACAATTTGGAGATGGATTCTCATGATTGGATTCTTCGTAAGGGTTGTAAGCTTCCCCTGAAACGGATTACATGCATGAGTAGTGCGTTTGAGCTTTGCATAACTTCCTACACATAACCGTCTTCTCCACTAAGTTAACATAATACAACACTGTTTCCTATTTCTGTTATGAAAGAGAATTTGGACGACAAACTTTCTGATACAAAACAAAAGCGGCCTGATAAGAGGCATGTCCCTGAGTGGACTATCGCACCGCGTTCGACTTATCCCAACCGGTACTCATGACATGCAACCCCAGTCGGACCAGTCACACTATAGATACCAGACTAAACGTCCAACCTCAGATCTCAGCACTAAACCCCAGCCGCAAAACAACCGCACCAACAGTCACCACTACAGAAAGATTAGACTTGGTCATTCCCAGACCCTGAACAACATCCAACACCCCAGTCCAGTCATACGCCACCAGCATCCGTATGATAGGATACCACCACCAGGGAAATGTTGCAGCCAACCAGCAAAACACCCACATGAATCCAACACATCGCTGCCAGACAGGTGTTTCAGCAGCAGTGTTTTTCTCTCCTCGTGACAAGATAGCCCAGAAGTGTTGGACGGCGTCTTCAAACATGATGGCACCGGCTTGTGCGATGAAAAACAACATGGCGCCGGTGTTTCCCCCTTCGATTCCACTGGCGACGTTTGTGAATACATGCATTAATCCGGAGAGAATGAAGACTATGGTCAGGTTGAGATATCGCTCTATTAGGGAGGGCTTGGGAAGGCCGAGGATACGGCAGGTGATTGCTGTCGAAACACCGGTGTATGACCAGCGGAGGTTTTGATGCCAAAATTTGCTGGGTATTGTTATATGTCAGCAGGACCTATCTCGCTTCAAGAAGCAACAATGAGATGAAGTGGAATAAAGGGCAGAAAATGTGAACTAACCCCCAGAATCCACGAACAGTATACGTGTCGGCCAGGCTCCCAAACTCCGGGGGCCACGAAGCAATCGTTGTCATTCTGGCCGCTACCGAGATTAGAGATGCCATCCGGTACATAGCGTCCAGGAAAAGCAACGATCCGGGGAACCCAAAGAGAAAGGTGACTGTGATTCGTCCGAGAAGCTGCTTCATGCTAGAATCTGCCAACTGGAATTCACGCCCTGATCCGTATATGTATGACCCATCGTCATCCTGCACATTATGAGTTGCTAATGATGTGAGCACGAGAATCAAGGCAAGAACTTCCCATATGGCTATCGCTAGCTGCCTTCTTATGAACTGGCCTCGGCTGGGTGGTTTTGCTCGAAGCACAAGCGGGTGACTCGGAATATTCTTGACTTGCCAGGGTGTGCCGATACCACGGGTAGACTGGAGTAAGGCAAAAGCAGACGCAAGTTTCCCTGCATTCGTGCCCGGCTGCCCTGCTAGATCAACTTTGGCAATCAGAAGCAGGTTTATATGTTGAATGAGTACAGTGAATGGCATGCCACTAAGAGTGACTTTGGCATAGGTATGGTGGTCGGTCATCTTGATCAGAACGCCTTCGATATAGGCCATGTAGGTTATTGAAGGGACGCATATCCAACGTAAGAAGGAGTTCCGACGCGTTCTAGCGATGAGGGTGACCGTAATGAGGCTTTGGAGTGTAGTTACAATGGTGCAAATAAGGTCCGGTGAGATGGCCATCTCGCTTGGTGGTTTGAAGCATCGGCAGCTGAGACGAATATGTCGAAGGTCTTGAGACTGCTGCTGACCAGACAGTCGTTGACTTCTGAGCCAGTGCCATCAGGGGCGCGGAAGGGGCGGGTTTAAACAGCTCAGGTGGATGCCCATGTAACAGCTGCAGACCTCGTACCACTTTCTCGTGCGACAACAGGCGAGCATCCTTGATGAACAGAAGATATTGAAGGAGGTCATCTTGATTAAAATCAATATCTCGAGGCAAAGCCTGGATTCGTCATTCGGGAATGGAAGCCGTAGAGGGTGTTTGCCGAATGCAAGATCTCATGAAACAGCCTCAAGGCAATGTATTACGGCTATGAGAGCAACGTGAGCCATTCCCATTACCATCAGTCTGGTGTAACCTCGTGTGGTAGTTGGCGATCATGTTTTCCCGCAAGGTTCCGCAACATCGACTATGTGAGTGACTTCCCCTGCAAGATAGACACCTAGCTGAAGTGTTTCAAGCAACTAGTTGAAGTCCTGAACCATTCCGGAACTGCATATATCACTTGCCAATGTCCGTATGCTTGTATTGTGTGTGGATCAACCTGGTAATGGTTGCCTTTGTTGGTAGCCCTGATTTCCTGCACTTTATTCCTGGAGCCGTACCCGTATACAAACCGAAAAAAAGAAGAGGAATTTGGGGAATCTCAAGAACTTAAAAGAGGAATATAGGAAATCCAACATGTTTGCACAAGATATTCATAGCCAGCTGTCCTGTATTCACCTGTGGCTGGAAAGGAGACTGCCACTTTGCAGGTCAACTCCCATCCAGCGAAGCTTCTTGGTTTGCCGAGAGAGAACGCCGAAGTTGAAGTATAGTACGCTCAGGTCAAGTGCCATCGTCGGTTTGCGGGGAAATGTAACAAGACTGTCAGACGGAAGCTTGGTGAGTAAAATAGTAGTATATCCTAAGCCGAATTTTCAATCGGCGATTTGGTGACTTTTCAAACGCCGGTCCAATGACATACCAGTTCCCCAGAGAGTCCTTCTCGGACCCCTCTCGCTGATCATCCTTCTCCCGCGTATCTACCTTCTTCACGCTTTCTATCCCCCAGCAAGTCTTCCTCAAATGAGGTAATAAGCCATCTGTCGAACGGAAGAAATCGCCTATTTATTGTTCATTATCAAAGCTGCCTGCTGTCACGATTACACCAACTTCAAGACTGCATGATAGGACGCACGATGGCTACGCCAACAGAAATGGAGAGAATAATCTCACAGGCTATTGATCAGGCCAGCGCAGGTCTTCGTGAACTGAGCGTTAAGGCAAGGAAAGATCCATCTTCCATCTCAGCATTCAACATCTAACAAGTGTCCAGATTCACGACAACCCAGAGCTGTGCTTCAAAGAACACAAAGCCCACAACGCAATCTGCGACTACCTAGAGGCCGCGGGTGTAGCAGTAATCCGTCAAGCATACGGCCAGGAGACCTCCTTCGTTGCCGAATACGGTGACAAAGACGGAGAAACAGTCGACTTCTGCGCAGAGTACGACGCTCTCCCAGAGATAGGTCACGGATGCGGCCATAACCTCATCGCCGTCTCTTCCATCGCCTCATTCCTGGGTGTCGTTGACGTGATGAAGTATACCAACGTTCCAGGAAAAGTGCGCCTTCTAGGGACACCCGCTGAAGAGGGCGGCGGCGGTAAGATCAAACTGATTGAAGCGGGCGCTCTGAAGAACACAACTGCCTCGTTAATGAGCCACCCAACACTCCAATTCCCTCATATGCCTGCGGGCTCTGCGGGCGTCGCGTTCGGATCCTGCTTAGCGGCAACGGGGTTCCTAGCACATTTCAAAGGGAAACCTGCGCACGCGGCTCAGATGCCCTGGGCGGGTGTGAATGCTCTTGATGCGGCATCATTGGCATACCAGGCTGTTGGTTTGCTTAGACAGCATATCAGGCCCACTGATAGGATCAATATCATTATCCCGGAGGGGGGTACTGCTCACAACGTCATTCCGGATAAGGCGCAGATTCGAGTCAATGTTCGATCTGAGACGTTGAAGGAGATGAATGCTTTGCGGGAGCGCGTTGAGAATTGCATGAAAGGAGCGGCGCTAGCTACGGGCTGTGAAGTCGATATAGTTTCTGCGTATGATCTTATCCCTCTCTACTTTATTGAATGATAATGAGACTAATACCTAAACAGAATGGACCCATACGCGGACATTCGACCCAACGAGGGCCTATGTGAAGAATTTACCCGGTACATGGGTTCCAAGGGAATGAAATACTACTGCGATCTGCAAAAGAAGGATATCGGTGCGTTCAGCACAGATATGGGTAAGTGCACACAACCAAGACTCTCACAATATCACCATGTCTTCTCTTTGCTGACCAGAAACAACTATAGGTAATATAAGTTACGCCGTCCCCTCCTTCCACGGCCACTACTTCATCCCCACACCCCCCGGAACAGCAATGCACACCGAGGCGTTCCGCGATTCAGCAAAGACAGAAGAAGCCCACAACATCACCATGTCAGTAGGAAAGGGCATGGCTGTAGCCGGACTCAAGGTCCTGACTGACGAGAGTTTCGCGGCCCAAGTGAAGGATTACTTCGAGAAGGATAAGAAGTTGCGATAGAACTCTGCTACTATCCATGTGATGAATCTATTGTCATGCAATGATGGCTGATACTTAACAACTATAATAAGTAGTAAGTAGACGCGTAGATGGCGATACTACCAGATAGTAGAATCCTCACAAATATATGAACTTGGAGGTCGAATGAAATGTAAATCGATGCATTCTACCAGAACCGATAAGATAATGAATGTATAGTTCCCGAACACCTAATTTCGGCACCAGCAAGTAATCAATCAGCCTATGAAGTACTGAAGAATGATAATTAGCTGTCTTTTTGAATGGCTGATCATCATCAACGTCGGTGACATAGCCAATCATTCGGTCCTTGTGTATTCGCTGATGAATGTCCTCGCTTCGGGCCATCTTCGACCCGAGGGGGTTCTCTCTTCTCGGCGTAGTAATTCTCCCGAGACTAGATCCAGGCTACTCAACTCGCCGGTGGTTGTCCCGGGAATCTGGGTGTGTAACCATCGGTATGATATGCAATGGCTAGATGGAGGTCGATTACAAATGAACTAGTGGAAGGGGTGGTGATTTGTCCCTAGTTAACCACTGGGGAGTGATTATAGCCAGTACCAAGATTATGTGGGGGTTAAAGCTTGAGACAGGACTATATGTACAAAGGTCTACAGTTACTGCAATGTAAGAACAATTTGTAATCATCGTAAATTCGTATCCTGATTGTTTTGCATGAACCAGTCATGGCTATCTGCGAAAAAGGTAACCCAATATCCACGAGCTCGTCGCTGAAGCGAACTCTCCCCATTTTCTCATGGTTTCAATTATTAAATTAGAAGAGAGCGTCGCCCAGACGGTAGTGCACGGCCTTGATCTGGGTGTAGTTCTCGAGGGCGTACGAGCCGAGCTCGCGGCCGATACCGGACTCCTTGAATCCTCCGAAGGGAACCTGGTATTGGATCAAGTTGTAGCTGTTGACCCAGACGGTTCTATGTCCATGTTAGCGAATGAATACAAGAATGTCGTATTAATTATAACTTACCCAGCACGGAGGGCGTTGGAGACACGGATGGCGGTGGTGACATCCTTGGTGTGGATACCGGCAGCGAGACCTAGGACGAAAGATTAGCACTTGACACACTGCAATTTAGTGGCGAAAAAGAACTCACCATAAGAAGTGCTGTTGCCGATCTTGATAGCGTCCTCGACGTCCTTGAACTTCTGGACAGTGACGACGGGGCCGAAGATCTCCTCCTGGTTGATCTTCATGTCGGAGGTGACGTCGGTGAAGACGGTAGGCTGGATGAAGTAACCCTCGGTGCCGTGACGCTCACCACCAACAGCCACGGTAGCACCGGCGTCCTTACCGTGCTGGATGTATTCCATGATGCGGTCGAACTGGAGCTGCGAAACCTGGGGACCTTGGAAGGTGTCCTTGGCGAAGGGGTCACCGACCTTGTTCTGGAGAGCACGCTCCTTGAGACGGGCAATGAACTTGTCGTAGATGCCTTCCTGAACCAGGATACGAGAACCAGCACAGCAGCACTGACCGTGGTTGTAGAAGATACCGAAGTTGGCCCAGGAGATGGCGTTGTCAATGTCGGCATCGTTGAAGACAATGTTGGGGGACTTGCCACCCAGCTCGAGGGTCACCTTCTTGAGGTTGCTCTTGGCGGCGGCCTGGAGGATAGTACGGCCAACAAGGGTGGAGCCAGTGAAGGCGACCTTGTCGATATCCATGTGGTGAGAGATGGCGGAACCGGCCACACGACCGAAACCGGAGATGACGTTAACCACACCGGCGGGGATGCCAGCCTCCTTGATCAGCTTCGCGGCATAGAGACCGGACAGAGGAGTCTGCTCAGCAGTCTTGATAACAACAGTGTTACCGGTAGCGATGGCAGGACCAATCTTCCAGGCCCACATCAGCAAGGGGAAGTTCCAGGGAATGATCTGTCCGCAGACACCGATGGGTTCGTGGCGAGTGTAGTTCAAGGTCTCGGAGTTGGTGTCGATGGTCTGACCATGGATCTTGTCGGCCCAGCCACCATAGTAGCGCAGGCAACCGGCAGCGCCAGCGATATCACCGTGGGCCATGGTGATAGACTTGCCATTGTCCAGAGCTTCGATGGAAGCCAGGATCTCGGCATCGCGCTCGAAAAGGTCGGCCAGCTTGGTCAGCATGCGGCCACGGGTGGAAGGAGTGACCTGGCGCCAGGAGCCCTCGAAGGCCTTGCGAGCAGCGGCAACGGCAGTATCCACATCCTTCTCCGTGGCTTCGTGAACGGCGACAATGGGCTTCTCGTTGCTGGGGTTGATAGTCTCGAAGGTCTTGCCTTCGGCGCCCTTGACGAATTCGCCGTCAATGAACCTGTAAAGTAAACAGTGGTTAGTTTCCAAAAGCGCGATATCGAGAGGACTGGACGCGGGGATAACATACAAGCCCAGAGGCTGTTCGTATTTGACGCCGTTGGGGGTCGTGATGGTGGTGAAGAGGTCAGACATGATGAGATATGGGAGAGGAGGTGTTGGTTAGAAGAGAAAAAAAAAAAGAGAGAGAGGGAAGAGAAGAAGAAAGAAGAGCGGAGGGAGGGGAGAGCTATCAATTAATAAAGCAGACAGGAAGTTTAGTTACTTTGTACTAGTGGTGGGGTGGAAGTGGGGGGAAGAGAGAGAAAGAGGAAAGAGAAGTTGGTTTGACGGTTGATGGTTGATGGTTGAAGGGAGGGGAAGCTTGCGAGGCGCGAGGGGGAAACGCCAGCGGAGATCATCCTCGTCCACTGGGTTTAGTTTAGTTCAATTGGACTGGTCTAGTCGGATCCATGGGAGAAATTCCGGGTCTCATCCATTGCCATTTACCTCATTCTAATCCCTCCGCGGATAACCACCCCCTCTTCTAGATGCTCCGATTGGAGAGACCGAGCTCCTTGAGCCCGAAACCCACCGCGAGTTAACCTACGTACTCCCGAGACCCCTATAAGTAACCATCATATTATATTATATCGTGGTAAAGCGTAAGTGACCAGGGCATGAAGGGAACCTGAAAAGTAGGTGAATTCCCACATGCCAGCCCGTTCCCCACTCTCTATCCAACAATCGGCAGCGATCGTGCGGGGTTTCGCTATCCGTGGCTCTTTTCCTGGCCACCACCACCGCAACCCAG